>NC_039361.1:65380274-65683304 GCF_003573695.1 Papaver somniferum
GGAATGATATAACAAAGGGTCTTGTCATTATTCAAGATAATTTCTTCATGGAAGTTTATAATGGGAAGAAGACTAAGATCTTGCTTGATAGATGGATACTAGGGATACTTCAAGTACCTACTCCAATCAATGATTTTCACATATTCTATTAAAATGTGGATGAATTACTTCTGCCAAACACCAACAACTGGAATGTTGAGCTGTTGAACCAACTATTTGATCAAGATATCTCTCTCGAAATCCAAAATATTTTCATGGATACCTCTAAGGAAGATGTGATGATTTGTATGCCAGCTAAAGATGGGAAGTTCTCAGTCAAGAGTGCCTATAAGATGCTAACCATAGATGATAGAAACATTCAAGTCAATGGAAGAATCATACAAACTTCTACCTGGAAAGCTTTATGGCACTACAGGATTGCACACAAGATTAATGTTTTTACTTGGAAAAGCATTCATGGTATTCATTATACTAGATCCAAGATTGCGCTGTACATAATGATTCCACTGAATCTCAGTGTGGAATATGTGGCAGTAATCTGGAAACCATAAAGCATATTCTGTTTGAGTGTAATTACTCAAAGAGAGTCTGGAGAGGACTCAATATTGATATTAAAGATGAAAGACATGGTCACAACAGTGTCTCAGAATGGACAGAGAGTTGGTTTTCTGGCAATCTCAGAGCTACAAATGATAAATGGTTGTTCACGTTAATGATTGGATCATGGGTTATCTGGAAAGACATATGCGATGTTGTCTTTCAAGGAGTATCTCTTAATCCCTCTAACTTTGTGCACAAGATTAATTTCTACTTGAATGCTCATCTGCATAATAATGACATGCATACCCATAGTCCTGCATCCATAATATTTTCTCGTTGGAAACCCCCCATGCAAGATTTCAATATTGATGCTTCTTTTGACCATGACACTAACCAACTTGGCACGAGTATCGTGCTTCGAAATTTTGCAGGTACCTGTCAAGGAATCAAAGGGCATTACGCAGATGGAATTCTAAGTCCTGAAGCTGGGGAATGCATCGCGATTCGTGGAGCTTTCCTCTGGGCCAAAGAATTGTATCTAAAAAAGATTCACATTGAAGCAGATGTTAAATTAGTGATTCAATCTATATTGGAGAACACCCTCTTGATCCAATAGGAGAATATAAACATTTTGAAAGAGATTAAACATTTAAGTGCTAGCTTTAATTTTTACAAGTTTTCTTTTATTAGTAGAGATGACAATCAAGTGGCTGATGTTGCAGCTAGAACTGTTAGAGAATCAACATCATCACTGCTTTGTCTTAATAATTTTTCAGCTAATATTTGTAGCCTTTTAGCTAGAGACCAGGAAAGCTCTCCTTCTTAATCAATAAAATTCCATTTTTAAAATAAATAAATAAAGGAGCCATATTCATCATTTCCAAGCCCTAGGTAATATAAAAAAATGACAAGTCTTATGAATATATACATTTCCCTATTTTTATTTTCTGAGCTAGATATATAAAAATGATTCACCATGATATGCGATTTGATTTTTAGATATCGTGTTGCAATTTACGATTATGCCTGTTTACTTTTGTTCCTGGAGTGTTCAGCTCGCGTATATTAATAATACGTAAACAACGTGTGAATACTTTACTTCGAGTCCAATTATTTTTTGTGAATATGATCAGTAAGGGCTCTAACCTTTACCATGAGAATTCAACCCCTGGACAACTAGCCCATTCCCAGTTGGTTTCCGATTACTTTATTTGGGCTAATTCTCATGAGGATGGAATTATGATCTTATCTTCTCTCTTTTTGAATCCCCGGTAGCAAGGCTTATTCTCAATATTTCTATTCATCCACGGCATGAAGACAGGTTGGTTTGGACCCTTGAAAGAAATGGCTTGTTTTCTGTGAAATCTGCATATAGAAAGATGTTTGAATAACAAAATATTGGTCAATCAGTCAGTCACAGAATGCAAGGAATATATAAAAAATTGTAGAAACTTCCTTTGCTGCCAAGAATTACTCAATTTCTCTGGAATTGTATTAATCATATTCTTCAAACTAGAGACAAGCTATTTTATGTTATTCAGAATGGAGACTATAGTTGTCCCCTATGTGCTCAAACAATGGAGACATCTTCTCATAGTATTCTGCACTGCAATACTTCCAGAGCAGTCTGGTTTGCTGTTCTTGGAATCCATATCCATCCAGATGTAAATATTGTTGAATGGTTCTGCAGTTGGTTTGATAAACTAACAACTCATCAGGTTCCTCAAGATGTAATATGCAAAATAGCAATAATTACCTGGTGCATTTGGACAACTAGATGTGACACTGTTTTCAAGGGTTGGAAGGTTGCAGCTGATGCAATTATTCATAGATGCAAGTTAGAGGTTGAGCTTCATCAGAAAGAACCTCCTAGTTTGATCCCTCAAGTCACAAAATAGTGTAGAACTAACTTGCACTGGTCTCCTCCAACTGTGGATACATTTAAAATTAATGTTGATGGTTCTTTTCATTATGATCTAAAAACTGGAGGCATTGGTCCTATAATTCGTGATTTTGCAGGTACTCACAGGGAGTCCAAATGTATCTACCTAGAAGCAACTTTAAGTCCAGAGAAAGTGGAATGCAAAGGTCCTTGGGAAGCAATGAAATGGGCGAAAGAAATGAATCTGGATAAAGTAAACTTTGAGATGGATTCGAAACTAGTTGCAGATGCAGTGAACAAGGAAAGACTCAATATAGACTGGAGAATTCGAAACATGCTTTTAGACATTAAATTATTTTTGCTAATAATAGTTCCTGGCATTGTAGTTTTGTGCCTAAGGAAAAAAAAATAAAGTAGCAGATATATTAGCAAAGCTAGCTAGAATTTCTTGCCTTAGAAGTGTTTGGTTATTATCCATTCCTGAGCAGATTCTACGTCAAGTCTTATCTCAAATGGAATTCAGTTCCCAATGGTGTAACTTAATTCACCAACGCATATCTACCACCAGTATGGATGTCTTGGTTAATAGATCATCAAGAAAATTCTTCAAACCCTCCAGGGGTTTAATACAAGGATATCCACTATCCCCATATCTATTTTTATTTTGCATGGAAGCTCTTTCTCGGTATCTGACTCATGCTGAAACCCAGCATCAAATTCAAGGAATCAAAATCTGCAAGGATGCTCCAGCAATCAATCACCTTCTGTTTGCTGATGACTGCATGATATTCTGCAAAGCCAACATGCAAGAATGCAACAACCTAATCAATATCTTTCAAGAATTTGGACAGTCTTCATGTCATCTAATAAACTTCTCCAAGTCTGGCATTTTCTTCAGCAAGAATACTGCACCTGAAATAGCTGACATTATCAGTAATACTATGAAAGTCCAAAGGATCAATCCTACTGATAAATATCTGGGATCCCCTCTATTCACCACCAAGAGTAAGATACAAGCCTTCAAACCTTGTGTTTACAAGCTAATTCAGATTTGCTGGATGGAAGACAAACCTCTCAACTGCTGGGAAGCTAACCATGATCCAATCTGTCACTTCTACCTCCAGTATATACCAAATGAATTGTTTCAAAATACCAAAAACCACTTGCAATGAGATCAATGCCATTCAAAGAGATTTCTTCTGGAATAAAGAACATGATAAATCTAAAGGTCTCTACTACATTGCTTGGGATGCAGTGAACAAACCCAAAGAGTTAGGAGGTATGGGATTCAAGAACATGGAAATCTTCAACTTGGCTATGTTCACCAGAATAGCCTGGAGACTTATTATGGAACCATATTCCCTATGGAGCAGCACCATGAAGGCTTCTCAATATCCAGCCACTGAAGTTATAAGAATGGACACCAAGCCTAAGACTACTGATTCTTGGATCTGGAAAGGAATTCTGGAAGGCATATCCTTAATTCAGCAGAACTACATATGGAAGATTGGTAATGGGAACCATATCTGTATCTGGGAAGACAGGTGGATCAAGAATACCTCTGACAGAATACCCAAACCTACCCTCTTCCCAGATAACCTTATAACAGTCAATCAACTCCTCAATACCTATGGAGAATGGGACAATAACATCTTAAACCAATGGTTCACTCCAGAAATCCAACAACTCATTCTCCAAACCCTCCATTCTCCCAATGAGCAGGATGAAATCCAATGGGCTCTCACCCCCAACAACAAGTTCTCTGTCAAATCCCTATACGACAAACTAATTCAAGACAAGTATGAATGATAGTCAGATAGCTTCTAGGAATCAAATCTGGGAGCTTGATACAAACCCAACCATCCATTTATTCATCTGGAAATGTGCTCATGGTATTCTCCCGACTAATGCCAAGAAAACTAGCATCCTGAGCTACATTGACCCCATATGCTCTTTCTGTAAAAATGGAGCTGAAGATATAACACATGTTCTATTAACTTGTCCAGCTGCCTATGAAGTTTGGAAGAAGCTTTTTGGAGATCAACACCAACTCTTCTCATCCTACAACTCTTTCATGAATGGTTCAACAACTGGTTTTAGGCAGATAACCTTTATGACAGTTGGAATGCAACTTATGCCACCATCTGCTGGTTTATCTGAAAAGCCAGATGCGACTGGGTCTTTCAAAAAACTACCCCTCTGCAGCAACTACCACAAGAAAAATTACTCATCATCTATGCAACCACTCCAGAGTTCACCATAAACCAGGGCACATCCTTAATAATCCTTATTACCAGCCTAACAACACTCATTCTCCTCCTGAGAATCATAATCAGCACAGGCACATCTCTGATAAATTTAGAATCACTATTAGCATACATATTACCTCAGCTGACCCATGTCATGTTAATAGTGATTTTCAACCCTATACTAACTTCTCCTTTGTTGCAATGTCCCTCACAGGTCAATGCATGGGCACAAGAAACTTCAAAGACTACACCACTAGAATCGGAGGAGCTGAAAGAACAAGTAGAGGAGGTAAACTTGCTAGGGTTGCACATGGGACGGTACAGTCCGGGTTTCTTATGAACCCGATACCTGTACCTGGAGTTGATCGGATCTTCATTATGAGGACCTGTACCTGTACATGTACCTGGGGTTGTACCTGTACCTATAAGACCAGTCCGGTACTGACCGGTACCGGGTTTTTTCCTTCAATATTTGTTGCAAAACATAATCAATGACACTGAAAGTAGAAACTGAGTGATACCAACATCACACAACACCCAAATTTTGTTTGAGGCATTAACATAAACATGTTGTGTGCAGAAACTCGCTTCACAGACAATTGATTGCATAGATTACAAATTAAACAAGTAAAAATAGAGAACATCAAACAATCTGCAATAAAAATCACAAGGATTTTTTATTAACACAAATTAGAGAGTACCCAACTCAACATTATAAACCCAGATCAATTCTTCCTTTCTCTGTGCTTGATTCACTTCAACACCAACTCCACCATTATCAGTCAACTCCCAGAAACATCAACCTTATTCTTGAATCAACCTAATACCCATCACGGAATCAATTCATCTCTTCAATCAACAGAACCCTTTCTTCAATTTCAGATTCTGATACAAACCCTAGTTCCCATTTCCAAAACCCTAAATCAATCTATACAACCCATGAATCAATTTATTACAAATCAAACATACAACTAACCAAAACCCTAAATAAATTTATAACTGAATTACCTAAAACTAAATGACTTACGTGTAAAAGAAGGAGAACAAAGAAATAAAAGAAGAGGAAGAAAAAGATGATGAAGAAATCTAAGAAGTTAATGAACCATTTAGTAATACAGCCGGTATCGAAAGAGATGAAGGTGGTGGACTCGGTGATGGGAATATTGACGTTTGATTGCTGGTTTACTCGGTGGTATCCGTTTCTGTGGAGAAGATGAAGGTGGTGGTACAGGAAAAAAAGAAGAGAGCAGAAAAAGAGATGAAGCGAGTGAAAGAGGTAGTTAGCCTTAACCTAAAATCAACAGCCCAGATTAAAATCTACAAATTTTATCAAGGGTGTAAATTGATCGGTTCTATCGGTACTGGGGTGGCCGGGAATCATAGCAGAACCAGTACCTGTCCCGCTATACACCGGTTTTCATATCCTATTCCCAGTCCCTGTTCCGGCTGCTCCGGTTCCGGTTCGGTACGAGTCCGGTTTTTCCGGTTCCGGACCGGTACATCGGTTCCAGGCCGGGTCTTGTGCAGCTCTACAACTTGCTCTGAAGTGGGGGAAGACTATGCGGCAAACAAACATCAACTTTGCTGCAGTAACAGAAGAAGTTCTACAAGCTATCAAAAAGAGTTACCAACTGGAAGTCCAAAATCGTTTCACAGGAAGAAGAAATCAAAGCCATGACAACAACATCAACAATGCTCCAATTGATTTCGTCTTAGGGAAGCTCACCAAAGTCACTACTCAGCAAAACCATGCTGCTATCAATCTAGGCAGACTAGCTAGGCAATCTACCTTATTTTCTGATTCTACTTGGAGAGGAACAAGTTTACATACAATCATGCTAGTTTTACAGAATTCCACGAACAATTCTCATCGGGATTACTGTAAGAATAATGATTATCTTTTTGGGAATACATCTGATGTTCGAGTTAGCTCCGATGATATCCATGTTGTAAACACAAATGGGTTGCTTGTCTAAGCACCTATACTCTTTCCTTATAAAAAAAAAGATAAATTTGTAAACACCCAAAACTAATCAATACATTTCTTGCTTCAAAAAAACAAACGCGAACAGAAAAGACCACTGCTGAGTGCTGAGATGTGCTTGATATCACCATGTGCGTCACCCCACGATGCTTAAACACGTATGTAAAGCTCTTTATCCAATCCAAAAACACTTTAAAGAGAAAGCTACTACCATTCTTGAGTAGAATAAGAACATGCACTTTTGAGTTTTGACGGCTTTTGCAGAGAAACTACTCATCTAATAATCTCTCATACTCCAAAACGCCATGGATACAGGCAATATTCCGAGAAGTACATTAACATATTCACTTGGTTGACCATTAAAGTATGACTGGAGCCCAGACCCGCACGAGTCTCTTAACTCGCCACCTACACACTGCAACAGTATCTTAAGCCTCACACCACAAACTTCCACATGTCAACAGAGCATTGACCGACAAAAAGAGGTTAAACTGGGTCCCATCATCATCGTTGGCGCTTTATAAAACGAAAGTATCTCTACACTTTCAATCTTCGACTCTTCCATTTTGTCATAAATTATCCGGCAAATTGTTATTTTCCGGCAACAGAAAAGGAAATCCTGTTTTGTTGTGTCATATCTCCGGTTCGCTGTTTTGAAATAGTGTGGTAGTTGTAAGTTGATGAATTTTAAACTTTAAACCCACCTATAAAAAATGGTGTAGAATCCCTGAAATCGAGGAGTATTTGGAGATCCAATAACAAACTCTGATTCAAAGTACAAAACATTTTCAGAAAAATGGAAATAATAGTTTCTCAGAATCCTGCAGTACATTAGAAGATCTGAAACTGAAAATCTTGGTGATGATCAAAACAAACCAAAAACCAGAAGAAATATCCAGGTCAGCAGTAGTAATATCAAAAGACAAACGCAAACGTTTTCTGTAATAGTAGTAGTTAGTAGTAGTTTCTCTGTTTTTATGATATTTAATGCTAAGAAAAAACTGCTGTATTTATTTAGAGATGATAAGTACTAATTTAATGAGTCTATCTATCTACCTCTCTATTTGATTATGCGTTTGTTCTCACTTCTTTTCTGTTTACAATTTATGCAGACCAGAACAGTGAAAAAAAAAAACAAACTCAGAAGGTGATAATTTTTTAAAGGTGCAATATTTTATGGAAAAAAGGTATAACTAATCTTTTTGTTTTTGTTTTCTGTAAGTGAGAATTTTGTTTAGATCTCTGATTTAATCTCAATTTAATAATCTTGGTTATGAGTTAGAAGGGTCTGTTTGGATAATCTTTGGAAGAGCCTGTAAATGGCTTTTATAAACAGTTGAGTTAAAGGATGGATTAGATTAATGCTAACAGCCTAACATTTAGAATGTTGGATTTGGTCCCATGATCTTTATCATTTAAGAGAAAGCATATGTATGTCCTGTTTAGTTTGTTAACTTTCATTTTCGCAAAAAAAATTGCTTTTCTTTTCTTTTCTTTTATACTCTTGAGTGTACTCATTACTGATGTTAATTTGATCTTATTGCTTCTTAAGTATTTGTAGTTGGTGGTTTCCCGATGGAATTTACGATACGCTTGCTTTGTTGGTGATTAATTGAGTGCATATTCTTTTTTATACTATTAATCTTGATTTGATTGTCGAACTAAATCGGGGATAATTGTTTTGTACTGTACATTACCTTTGTTTTCTCATTTATAATGACTTTTCGTAATCTTTTAGCAAAACAAATGGCTAAATTAAATAATCGGATGGTATTGATTTGAAGATTTGTAGTGAGCTTACTTAAAGAGAAAAGGAAGAGTGTAAGAGGGAAAGATATCATAATCTCTTGCTGTTTTTGGTATACGATTCGTAGTTTATAAAGGTGGTTTCCCTGCTTGGTCACATAATGTGCTGGTGTTGATCAAGTATCTGATGTTTTCTCATATGCTGCTGGTTTGTAATGGTATAAATGTATGTTTCTTTCACGCAACATTGTTCGATTGAGCCAATTTTTCTTGAGTATATTCTCTACCTTGTAGAGTTGTAGTTTCTATTAGAATTTGCATTTACAACATACATTTACTGGATCCCTTGAAATGTTCAGCATGTTCTAAAAGTACCTAAATTGAAATCTGTGTGCAGATTGTGGTGGTATGAACTCTCTTAAATCCTTAATGAGTTGCTAGAATAATTCAATGGAAGCTGGACAGCTGATCGAAGATAATGAGATTATTGGAAACCACAGGCATGAGGATGCCTCTGATTTTCAAGGCCAAAAGTCTGAGAGAGATGAAAGTCCATTGGAAACTAGGAGGAAACATATTGATAACCTGCCAAGGCTACGCGATTTAATGGACATGGAAGATCGAGAAGATGTCAGAGGTAACCAGTTAAGAGTTACAATGCCTCAAAATATTGTTCCAGTTGGCGATATCAGTTTGTTTGAGAAAGAAAAAAATTATGCCCAAAAGAATGCTACCCAGTGTGAAGTGCCTGAGATGATGATAGTTTATTTGAAGGAAACATCTAATCATGCTGTTAACATCCGCTTTGATGATAAAGTACCTTCTTGTGACAAGACTGCGGTGGAAAATAAAGAGGCCAACCACAGTTCAGACTTATGCTTCTCAAGCTGCACCTCAGATGTACACAGTGATTTAATAAAAGAAATCATGGAAGACTTGGCATCCAATTCAGATGCAATGGGTGAACATGATACCAAGAATTTGATGGAGGATGGCGAAGGCAAGTTAAATTTTACAGATGGACTTGGAAGTGTCTCATGCAGTGAGAAGTTTGTGACTATGGATGTGCTTCCTGTAAGAAAAAAGGAAATGGATATACTCCAGTTCGAGGCACTTGATGACGATGAAGATATGCAACAATCTGGTCAGGTACTTGTTCCATAGAATTTATACCTTTTAACTTTTGAAGCATTTCTTTTATATGTTAGCGACCAGCCATTTTATTGATAACCTAGGTGAGTGTTCATGAGCAATGACACCTAGAGTGTTATGGACTTTACTGTGTCTGATTACAGGACACATATGAAGAGGTGAATTCATCAAGCTCCAGTTTGTTTTGTGCTGTTGAAGCAATCAACTGTGGCAATGTAGAAGAGACCTCTTCAAATGTTTATTTAGAGAGCGATAGTTTCACTATCAATCCTGGTTCTTCACCTCGATTAGAAAGTGATATTAGCGGGGAACAAACACATTCGGAACTTGTTCATGCCTTAACACCTCCAGCTGGGGAAGATAGTTTGGGGGAGCTCAGATCAGCTTCAAGCAGAAGCATTTTAACTCAACATGGTCAAGGAGAATCAAGTTTTTCTGCGCTGGATAATCCAGCAGCTCTGGTTACTCGCTCAGGGCGGATAGCCTACTCCGGTAGCATTTCTCTTAGGTCCGATAGCAGCACGACAAGCACTCGCTCCTTTTCCTTCCCTATGTACGTAGATTACTCTCTTCTCTCTTGGTCTCTCAATTTGGGAAACTAAAACAAATTTCACTGTCTGCTGTCCACAAACAGATTACAAGCCGACTGGCACACCAGCCCTGTGAGAATGGCGAAAGCTGATCGGAGGCATTATCGGAAGCACCAGCGCTGGAAGCTATCTCTTCTATGCTGTAAATTCTGAAAATTACCAATTCAAATCAGTTATTGACATTACCAGCCTCGATCATATTTTTCTCATGATAGTTGAACTCTCTAATTTTATTTTATTTTTTGCTCTCAAATTTCACTTTCTTCAAATGCCTGAGTTTTTTTTTTTAGTAATTTGCTCTGATATATTACCACTTTGGATTTGGCAGTTTCCTAGAAATTTCTATGTCATGCCAAGATTTTGTGCCCATTCTTTATTCGAAACAGCTTATGCACACGCACCAGATACTTTGCAAACAAGTGTTTTGTAAGCTTGATTCTAATTGTTAAAAGCAGGATCTCAAATAGTCGTTGTGTTTTCACAAATATAGGATCGAGAAGATAATAATTCTTATTATGATAATCATATATATTCTGGTTACACAACTCATAAATATATAGAGCACAATATTACGATAAAGCAAAGATCATATATATTAGGAAACAATATATATATTCTTAAATGAGGATAATATTAACACTCCCAAGTTGGTGCGTAGATATCACACATGCCCAAATTGTCCAGAAAACTCAAGTACTTCTTGCTTGACACTCCATGTGTGAGAATATCTGCAACTTGTTCTTCAGACCGAACCGGTGGCAACTCAATAATGTTGTTGTCCAGCTTCTCTTTGATGAAGAACCTGTCAACCTCCACATGTTTAGTACGATCATGCTGAACAGGATTATGAGCAATATCATGTGCAACTTTGTTATCACAATACAGAGTAATAGGATCACTGAGAGGAACCCCCAAATCCTTGAGGAGAAACTTCAACCACAAAGTTTCACAAATGCCATATGCCATACCTCTGAATTCAGCCTCTTCACTTGATCATGTAATAATATTTTGTTTCTTACTTCTCCAAGTAACTAAGTTACCTCCCATAAAGGTAAAGTAGCCTGCAGTAGAACGCCTGCCATCTATTTCTCCTGCATAGTCAGAATCTGTATATGCCACAACCTTTCTATAATCTTCATTTTTAGAGAATAAAATTCCTTTTCCTGGAGCAGACTTCAAATACCTTAAAATACGTAAAACTGCATCCATGTGTTGTTCACCCGGATTTTGCATGAATTGACTAACAACACTGAGTGCATAAGCAAAATCTGGCCTTATGTGAGATAGATACATCAATCTCCCCACAAGTATTTGATATCACCTTTTATCAGCAAGAACTTGATCAGGATCAATACACAGATTTACCTTTTCTTCTAAAGGTGTATGGACTGGCTGACATGCTGACATACCCACTTCTTTTAGCAGATCAAGAACATATTTCCTTTGTGACAAGAAAATTTCTTCACCAGATCGAAAAAATTCAATCCCAAGGAAGTATTTCAACGAACCAAGATCTTTCATTTCAAATTCCTTTGATAAGTATCTTTGCAAAGATTTCCTCTCCTCTGGATCATTTCCTGTCACCACCATATCATCTAGATATATGATAAGAGCAGTAATTTTATCCTTCCTTTTCTTTATGAACAAAGTATGATCATAATTACTCTGACGATATCCAAAGTTCCTCATAGATTTGGTGAATCTGCCAAACCAGGCCCTTGGAGATTATTTTAGTCCATATAATGACTTGTTTAGCTCACATACATTCTTACCATGAGATCCTGGAACTGAAATACCAGGTGGGAGATCCATGTAAACTTATTCAGTTAGTTCACCATGCAAGAAGGCGTTCTTTACATCAAACTGCTGCAAAGGACAATTCAAGTTTGCAGCAAGCGATAACAAGACTCGTAATGTGTTGATTTTCGCTACTGGAGAAAAAGTTTCTGTATAGTCGATACTATAAGTTTGGTTGTACCCTTTAGCAACTAATCTTGCTTTATAACGTTCAATCTCACCATTTGCCTTGTATTTAATGGTGAAAATCCAACGACACCCCACAATCTTTCTTCCTTCTGGACAATCAACATAATCCCATGTACCATTCTGAAAAAGGGACCTCATTTCTTCTTTTATAGCTGCTCTCCATTTTGGATCAGCTAATGCTTCCTGCACATTGTTAGGAATAAAAATAGTAGATAGTTGATTCACGAATGCCTTATTAGATTTAGAAAAACGGTGGTGAGAGACATAATGACTCATAGAATACTTAACCTTACTAGAGATTTCAGGTTCATATCTGGGTTTAGGAATACCTCTGTTTACACGTTGTGGAAGTTGTTTCCTTGATTCTTCAAGAACATCCGTAGAAGACGATTGGTTTGGTGTTTCATCTTCTTGAGGTAACGTAGACTCTGGAATCTCTTCTATCATAACCTCATCTTAAATCTCTATATCACGATCCAATACCGTACTTCTTGTTTCTTCTCTTGAAGAACCTTCATCAACAGATTCTCTGACCATATCATCAGAGTTGACAATAACAGATACATCAATTTCCGATATATCTTCATCATAGTTAAGAGTTTGAATTTCCTTATGGTACTCCCCCTGAAGTTCAGACTCACATGAAAAATACATTGAATCTTCATGAAGTAAAACATCCAAAGTAACAAATATTCTTTTGGTTGAAGGATGATAGCAACGGTATCCCTTTTTTGTTGCTGCATATCCCACAAATATACACTTCAAAGCTCTAGGAGCCAACTTATCACGTTGGTTCTTGTGTAGATGGACATAAGCTACACAAACAAACACATGAGGCGGCAGATTCAGAAAAGTTGGAGCCACAACTGCTTCAGCAAGAGCTTGATGGGGTGTTTGAAACACAATGGTACTAGATGGCACTCGATTTATAAGATATGCTGCATAAGTAAGTGCCTCACCCCAATACAACAATGACATATGTGCTTTTATAGATGAAGCACGAACCACTTCCAATAAATGACAATTCTTTCTCTATGCTACTCCATTTTGCTGAGGCGTATTAGAGCAAGTAGTTGGATGAATAATTTCGTGTCCCTCCAAATAATGTCGAAGATCAGAATCCATATATTCACCACCATTATCACTATGAAGTACTTGAATCTGTTTGTTGTACTGAGTGTTAATCATCTTATGGAACTATTGAAACAAGGCAGTAACTTTACTTTTGTTTTCCATATGACACACCCACGTCATCCTAGTGCAATCATCAATAAAAGTAACAAACCATCTTGAACCACCCAGAGTAGTAGTTTTAGATGGCCCCCAAACATCATAGTGTATGGTTATAAAAGGAACTGGACTCTTATTGAATGATAATGGAAAAGAAGCACGATGGCTTTTTGCAAGTTCACGTACTTCATAATCAAAACTAGAAATATCAATTTTTGCAAAAAAACTAGGAAATAATTTTTTCAAATAACCAAACGACGCATGTCCCAATCGTCGATGCCATAACAAAATTTGAGATTTTTTTCTCTCCCCCTCAGAACCATCAGCAAGAAGGGTTTGACGCAGCTTATACAAACTACTTGACACCAAATCCAGATAATATAGCTTCCCACGCTTAACACCATAACCAATCGTTTGCTTCGTTTTGATGTCCTTACAAACACAACAGTCAGGCCAAAATATTACTACACAATGTAAAGTATTAGTTATTTGGGAAACTGATAGGAGATTACAGTCTAATGTAGGAACTACTAAGACATAATCTAAGTTTACAGTTTCAGTGAGAGATATTGACCCTTCACCAGTAATTGGAGCTTGTGAGCCATTTGCAGTAGAGACTGTTTTTTGTAAGGCTGATTTAAGGGAAGAGATTTGTTTAGAATCACATGTCATATGGTATGTGGCACCAGAATCAACTATCCATGAATTATTCGAAACAAGTGAAGAAACATTTAAAACCTTACCATCGTTACCTTCCCTTGCTACTGATGCAGATGTTACCATGGAATCCTTTCCTTTCTTTGTTGAAGCCATTTGAGCACCAAAATTTTTCTTTGTCTCCTTCTTCCTCTCAAGATATTGATCCCACCAATCTGAATATCCAACCATCTCGAAATACATGTCAATTGTATGTACAGATTGATTACAGTGTGCACACTTAAGTGATGACTTTTCCACCTCAGCCTTTGAGTATTTATGAAAAGACCCTTTTTGATTGTACCGGTTTCGAGTTGCCATAGCAGCAGGTTCAACTTCTTATGATTCTTTTGCCATCGTTGTACGTCGAACAGATTCACGATGAACAAGTGCATAACATGATTCCAATTCAGGAATAAGATCCTTTCTCAAGATTTCACCACGGATCTGCTTAAAACTTTCATCTAGTCCATCAAGGAAGATATGCACCCTTAGGCGTTGAATTGCTTTTCAATAGGCTTCAATATCATTTGGATTCTCCATAACCACCTTTTCATGATGATCCATCTCTCCAAATATTTCAGTTAGTTCCCCATAATAAATCGAGAGTACTCTGCCATTTTGTTTTGCCGAAAATGCTCGTGGATTTAGAGTAAATACCTGCATCTCATCATCTCCATCATAAAAGGCTTTAGATAATGCATCCCAAATCCCTCGATCAGTAGGTAACCGAATATATCTCTTCATGATTTCTGGCAACATAGACATCAACAACCATCTCTTGATCTTTTGATTATCTGTGTACCACTTCTCATATCTTGGATCTTCCTCAGTAGTTTTTTTTTGTCTTTCCCATAATAAAGGAGCTTTTTTTCTTTTTCAGCGATAAGCATCTCCATGATCTGTGAACACAAATCATAGTTTGTTTCATCAAGAACAATCTCTGCCTTGAATGCTACATCTTCAGATTGAACGGTAATATGAGCAGATTTGTTTTTCTGCTCTTTTTTTTTGATTTATTTTGGTCAGATGATTTTCAATCACTACCCATGATTCAAGAATCCTATCCCATAGATACCATCTTCACAAATATAGGATCAACAAGATAATAATTCTTATTATGACAATCATATGTATTCTGGTTACACATCTCATGAATATATAGAACACAATATTACGATAAAGCAAAGATCATATATACTAGGAAACAATATATATATTCTTAAATGAGAATAATATTAACATTGTGCACATGATATATCCATCTTTTTTCTTCTTTACCGAGGTATAGTTCACATAGTGCAAAATATGAAATTCAAATTTTGACTATACATTGAAAAAGCAAGAGCAGAAACAATTAATATCTGACAAAGAGATGGATAAGATACTACGACTTCAAAAACATTACACACCCTAAAGCCTCTCTCGGGATGGAAGATAGACAACACTCTTAAATAGCATCTGGAAGTCGATCACAACCTACCGGAGTCAAAAAACAACAATGTTGACATAGCCACAGCCGCCACCACTAATTATTAGTTGAACCAATTTTATCTTCTACTTGATTCATCGAATTATCCAAATGTCTTGTGGGACTTATGCCAGGCCCAGGGTGTTGTCTTAGAGATATGATCACTGTAACTCTTAGAATAATAAAATCAATTCCTTCATAATTTCCCAACAAAAGTTCATCGAATACCCAAAGCAACAAAAAGGTAGGTCTATATCTGTTTACAGGACCGTCTTACAGTTTCGGGGTGTCCTAGGTGAACTTAAATATTGAGGCATTTTTATGTGATATTAAATCAGGAATGGGGAGGCAAAACTTTAGTTTAGGAGATAAGTTTCTATACTATTAAAACGATATATTGGATTTAGCTTGGCGGTCGAAAGCCGTCGATTTTTTTCGCAGCTTTTTACGTCAGATTTTGGGTTGTAGAATTTCAGGTTGGTTACATTATTCCGAAATTGGCGATTAACAGGTATTTAGTGATATTTATAGTTGTTAGAAAACATTTTATAGCAATTATAATTGTCACAAATATCTATTATATTAATAAATGTAACAAAATCATTTAGTAACACTTATGCCCGTTAGTAATTGACTGATAAACAAAATCTTTTTGGGCCCCCAACAATTTGGGGCTAGCCCTTAAGACGGCCCTGTCTGTTTATAGTTCGAAGACTATTCTACTGCAAAATTAAAAGCAATATAGATGTAAACAAATGCAGATGAAGTTCAATACCAAAAAGCAAAGACATGCCTACAAAAGACCAAAAAAACCATCAAGATTTCAAGATACCACTTAAAACAAGAAAGCATATATCTAGCAACACAGTGTACACACAAATAATATGATAAATGTACATCTATTAATAATAATCTCGATCACAATTTTGGTCTTTCTTTCTAGATTTTGATACCTGAAATTTAAAGCGACCGCAGTTTTCTTCCTTCTCATCCTCCTCCATTCATGGCGTTTGTATGATGTTTCTTCCTTTCATATTTGATATTAGTTCGTTATCTTTTGAATTGTTTCTATCAAATTTCTCAATTTATATGGTTGATAAAACCCTTTGGTTCTTAAGTTTGGAGAAAATTCAGAAATTTAGTATAATAAATGATTTATCTGAAGAATGGCATTTTGAAATGTCTCTATAAAAATCCAAACTAACATGTAAGATTTATGCTAAAATGAGAAGAAAAAAATGAAAGATGAACTTCAATATTCTTAGCATAGAAAGCGATAATCTTACACGATGTTTTGTCAGACCATGGATTCTGCGGTGGTTTTATATATCTCTATGTTTATGCGCATAAGTGTTGTTGTGATTATTATGAAGAGTGTAAGCTTTACTTAGTTAACTTTTAAGAGCATAACGTGGTGGATTTTGGCCCACATACCTAAACTTGTTTGGATTTTGGACCAGAGAGTAATCCGTTTTAAACCAGAATCTTCATTATTGCGGCAAATAAATGTGATCACTACAAGGAAGATTCACGAAGGTCGGCTATGAAAGTGATGGATCAATAGTTAAGGTGTCTTTGATGGAAAGGAAAGCTATCACTATAAGTCTATAAATAGCATATATAGGTGTAAAACCTATTCCTTGCCAAATAACATAGGTTACTATGAACACCACTAGAAAAGTTAGTAACCATTAGGAATTTTTAAGAGGAATAAAGTTTAGGGAAAATTAAAAAAATGCCCTAATACGGGGTGCAATATTGGGAATCGGCCCCAACGTTAAAAATAGTTGAAAAAAAGCCCCATTTAGTTAACATTGCCATCCAATCCAGTTAAGTCACATGTGTAAGGACACCATCACCACTAAAATCGCTGCCGCTACTACCTGAACCTTAAACCCCGAATCTTAAATCCTGAATTTTAAACCCTTAACCCTGAATTATGAAGGGTGTATTTGTCCTTTTTCGCATGTGTGGGCTCACACATGTGACTTAACTGGGTTTTTGACGGAATGAGGCATCTTCCCAAAATTTTAAATGTTCGGAAGACTTCCAACATTGCACCCTGTATTGGGGCATTTTCCCAATTTTCCCTAAAGTTTATTCTCAATTCAATTTTCATTAAGTCCATCAGGTGCTTCAGATATAAAGGTTTGGAAACATTCACAGCTCAATCAAGTAAGTTTTGAAACCTGTATTTAATGAATCTTTATGGTGTGACAAACTTGAATATCCTTGATCCTGATTATGTTAGAATAATTGATTTACATGATAAAATTTCCAATAATTGGTATCAAATCTCATGATACATGATCCACTTGGGTTATGCCTTCATGCTAAAATGATGGGTTGTATCGTGATGAAGAGTAAAGAATTTATTACCGCTTAATTAGTGTGGTCTTTGATAATGCCACAGTTTGAGGTTGTGCAACTTGATCTCAAGACTTGGAGAATGTCAACATTATGGCCAAGTAGTTGAGTACTTATTGTGCACTACAATCTCTTTCTCTTAAGTGATAAATAGTGACACCTTATATGATGATAAGCATATAGAGATTGAGTTTCCAATTGTATAAAAAGAAGATCATAAACAACATACTGATGTGGAAAATACAATTATAAAACTTGTGAGTGCACATTCATCGAAATATGAGGGTTGCAACTTGATGCCTCAAAGGAACAAATTATATATAATGTATTGTCCCCTTATAATGGTTGAGATATGGATGGAGTGTTGATCTCCATATCACTCTTTGAGATCTCAGAAAAAGTGTTGTTTCTGGATTCCTGTTATTTCATATGTGCACACAATTGTTGATGGAAAAAATAATACGGGAAATTTGATAATTCAAATTGATCATACTAAGTCTCTTATGGTGTTTAGCCTTATATTATAAACCAAAAATAACTTATGTTTTCATTGTTTTGTAATGTGTTGATGTTGTAGTATATGGAAGGGAGTATGTCGTCCAATGATGTATAACCGCCATGACTTACATTAGTGCATTGCTGAACATGTGATATTATGACTTATTAAAATGGAGTAGGATCTCATTTAATATTGCGCGCATATTCATCAACCCCATAATGGATATATCAATATTGTATGGGAAATATGGACCAAGTGGGAGAATGTTGAATTTTTGTCCCACATACGCGTACTTGTTTGGGTTTTGGACTACAGAGAAACCCGTTTTCAACTAGAATCTTCATTATTGCGAAAAAGAAATGTGAATACTACAAGGAAGATTCATGAAGGTCGGATACGAAAGTGATAAATTACTTGTTAAGATGTCTTTGATGGAAACAAAATCTATCACTATAAATAGCATAATGGAGGTGTAATACCTATTCCTTGCCAAATAACAGAGGTTACTATGAACACCATCAGAAAAGTTAGTAACCATTAAGAATTGGCAAGAGGAATAAAGTTTATCCCCAATTCAATTTTCATTAAGTTCATCGGGTGCTTTGGATATAAAGGTTTGGAAACATTCACAGCTCAATCAAGTAAGTTGTGAAACCTGCATTTAATGAATTTTATGATGTGGAAAACTTGAATATCCTTGATCCTGATTATATTAGAATAATTGATTTACATGATGGAATTTCCAACATAACGTACCATGCAAAATTGTCCATTCATAATACCATAATAATAGTCTAGACTGTATGTCACTCTTTGCGAAATTCAAACTCTTGACATCTCAAGATTTTGATACAAATAAGAAATCAAATAGTGATCAATTATTTATAAGGAAAATTCCAAACACCTAACCTTTCTGATCCTACTGAAATATGATTTCATGCATTTAATGTCATTTAACCAGGCCCGGGAAGATGACACTTTTTGGTGTTAATTTGTTTAGTGCACTTAATTGACGTCAAATTCGATGCGGTTTGAAATATTACTAAGTTGTATCAGAATTTGCATATCCTTTCTTATTTTAGAATGAATGTAATTGTAGCAGGAAAAAGGATAGGCCTTCGCTGGAATTTGGAGAATGAGGATGTAACTCATCCATCCTCAGCCAGAATTTATAGTTAATTTTGCAAAAGCTAGAGATGACAGGCTGCACAACTTTGAAGATCATTTTTTTGTTCTCCATATACTAGAAATATTTTAATACTTTAACTTATAACTGATGCTTTTGTGTGAATTCTGGACGCAGATGAAGTCGTTGTGTTGTGGTTGAACCCACTTTGTAATTTGGAAACGATTTTTGCGTAAATAGAGCATTAACACTTAAAGTAAGTAGCATCATCGACCCTCAAGCTATCGTAACTTGCTAAAACAAATTGATGTCTTCGTTGTTTAAGATTTGATGATATTGTGAAACCAAAGTGGTGCTTATATGACTCCTTTCTTATTACTGAATCCGGTGTACAAAAAAGAAAATTGTTGAAATTAGAATTTTACTAATATCAAACTAATTTTGGTTATGATTTTTCAGGATTTTTTATTTTTGTTTCGCATCAACTTTCTTTCTGGCTCGCAAAGAAAATGCATGTAATTACTTAGGTTACTTTAAACTCTTTTCTTATATACTATTGGTTTATGATCTTAGTTTTAAAATGTGAGTTGTTATTGTTGGTTGTGAAAATATTGTAGTAGTATACTGTAATGATTTGATAATAATAGTTTTGTCATTGCGGTACATTGAACAACTAAAACAACATGCAATTAGATCGTTATTTTGTCATTGAATGGTTTAATTGGAAAATATGTGGTTGTTTATACTTCAGAATTCAGATCTTACAATGTAATAATTAAGAGTCCTATTTATTTGAATGATGATGGTACTTATATCGACAGATGTGCAATAACTGATTGTTTCGATGTAAGGTTGATATTAGTTTAGTTATATTTTTTTAGGAATTAGATGACTTCGGGAAGAAACTCGAGATCATAAAAGGTTAGAACGGCCAGAAAGTTAAGGAAGATATCTTGGATGTAAAGAGATATCAGAAAAATCACGATGCAGAGTATGATTCCATTAGATGATACTCTCTACTGTTATCATTGTTAGTTATTTTTATTTAACTGAGGTTATCAAAGATATCGAGGAATGGTGAATTTTAAAGACATGACACAATGCTTAAATGTGAAAACTTACGCAATGTTTTGTTTCCTTTACCAAATTGTAGAACACTGAAAACTGCATGTGAGAGAGCCCGTTTGCCTATTTCAATTGGCCAATATAACGTTTTGATGTTCAACGATTAATCACAGCTCAGTCTGATTTGTTTATGATGTTTTCTTTTAACTTTTTAACATTCTGGTAGTTGCTTTTGGGATGTCAATATACTCTCTAACTTTCCTTTGCATAATCCTTTGATAAAACCTCTTTGTTTAATTCATGGATAAAAGTATACAATCTCTGTATCTGGCAGCAATATCTGAGGTTAGAATCACATGTGAGACATTGTACTAAAAGCAAAAAGGTATAGTTTGACGAATATCAGTGGTATAGTTTGAGAGATATATCATTTCTAAACTTTATTAATCATTATTCATAATGGTATAATTGTAAAAATACTTAAAAATGCTCATCTATTCTCTTTGCCTTACGAATTGTGCAAACTTGAACTACGTCACTTATTGTAGGACAGAGCAGGACAGATGGAGTATATAAAACTATGGAACAACATGGATGTTTAAATAATTAATCTGTTTGTACAAAGAAAATAAAGTAAGATGGAGCCGTGAAGAAGAGTACCTGTAAAGAAGGTGGAGACTCCATAAGCTGAAAAATAATACTAACAGTGTTGTACTGAATCAGGAATATATGGATAATTAAGATTCCAAAAATTTCCTTGGTATACACTTTAGATTTATTTGGATTCCTTCGATTTTCGAGGTATTTAATTTTATGGATATTAGACTCCATACAAATTCGAGGTATCCAATTTATTTTAATTTTTATGGATTGTTAAGACCTAGGACTTTTGTGGAATCTTATGGAGATTACAAGACAAGACAAAACATATACATTATTTTCTTCCACGAATCTCAACCCAATAACAGAATTTTTTTGTGGAAACTTTTGTATTCTCATATTTTGCTTATAAACTAGCACCACCACTATCCTTACAACCACCTTCCCTAGCAGCCTCACCTCTTACATCACCTTCGCCACCAGTGCCACGTGCACCATTGTTGCCACTAACACCACCACCAGAGCCACCATCGCCGCCAACATTGCACCTACTACTGCCACCACATCGCCTCTACCACCATTGCCAGCACTTGTGTCATCCTTGTCTCCACCAACACCGCCGCCACGAGCACTTCCCCTACCACCACCAGCACACCGTCACCCCGCAACCACCGCCACTAGCATTGCCCTCGCAAATATATCCCTATAAACATAATTTTTATTTTAGAAATCTGTACTTTTCTTTATTTTTAAATAAAAAAATAATATCCAATATAATCTATTATATTCTATGGATATTTATAGATTTTATATAAATCGTCTAGATTCTGGAAAAGTCAAAATGTATTATTACCCATATAATTCTCAATCCAATACACCCCTGCAAAATAAAACAACAATGAATTAAAAACGCTGAGATGATGGATAATGTTCGTCAATTAGTTCAAGGTAAGGATTACGATACGATATAGGGATCTATTATGAGTGGGAAGAGATAATTGAGGGAGGATAAAGGTTTTCATTTTTTTTTATTATAATTTTTGGTAGTTTAAACAACTATATAGTAGGCTCAGAATATTTGATTTTGGTATGTAGAAAAGAGACCATGTGGCAGCCATTTATTGGCAGGCACAGAGGTGTAGAGGAATTTTTGGTGTTGATGATCCGGAGCCACTCTAATATGTATAACCTATATTTCAAAAAAATAGGCTGGTTTCATGTGTAAATTACACATGAAACCATATTGTTATTTTGAAACGGAGGGACTAATTTATTAGACCTATTTTACTTTCTTGTATAGTGCCTGGTGTCGGTTTTATGCGATTCCAGCATTCCCTCACATTACTTTTTTTTTTCTTCATCAAACCTCACTAATCACTACAATCTACCAAGCCCACAAACCAAATTAACCCGGGTCAACCTACATGGCGCTCCCTCCAACAAACCCTAAAAAGTCTAAAATATCCTTTCTATAAATTGTTAGATACAAAGCTAAGTCTCTGATATTTCAACAAACTTCAAACCCTAAATTTTCTCTCGATCTCAAACAGAAACACTCCTCTTAAGATGTTAGCTGATAGCGACGTCGAAGGCGTTACAAGGAAAACATACCATGCCTGATCGTATGTGTTCTTAAGCCTTATTGTTTCTTTTATTTTAATAGATCTATAATACAAAACAATATGTCTTTTTGAATCTTTGACAGTCGGATAATATTTTTGAAGAAAACTTTACATCCGACCATCCCTGTCTCATCCAAGGCATAGACATTCAATGGATGCAAGATTTATATGTTTTTTTCTCCATCATGGACATGTGCATTTATTGAATGCCCTCATAGATAAATTCATTAGAAAAAAATTAATGTGGCAACAAAAAAATATGAAAAGTTAAATGTTACAGCCAAGTAAAACTTATATTTTTCCATAAATTAAATTAGTCATCATTCTTCAACCCGTAAAGCACAAGAGACACTAAAACCTCCGCCAATAAGATAAAATAAATCAGTTTGGTTACACTCATATTTCGTAAACAAGAAAAAAAAAATCATTTGAGTCATATCTTTTTAAAGTCGAATTAGCATACCTTCATGAACCTGCAAAGAACAAATACCATAAAATATTTGTTGTTCCAACATGTAAAAGCCATATTTCTTCCTTGAAATAAATTAGTTGTCCTTCATCAACATGGAAAGAACAAATACCATTAGAGTATTTGCTGTTCCAACATGTAAAAGCCATGTTTCTTACTTGAAATAAATTAGTTGTCCTTCATCAACCTGCAAAGAACAAAGAATATTAAAGCCTCTTTTCAAAGATCCAAAAGTTGTTTTACGATTGCTATTGAGGTTTTTGTGTTAGTATTGCCTTGTTGACATTTATGTCTTAGCGCAGAATGTGAATCCAAGCTAGATTATTGGTGATTACTTTTTTTTTTTTTTTTAAATTCTCAATTGTATACATTTTTTTAGTTGTCGATCTCGTATGACTTTTTGGTTGGTTCCCTTTTACTAATTTTATTTTTCTATCTTCTTCATTATGATTATATTTTCTCCATAATAACATGATTGGGCATCGCCATCTAAACCTTTTGTGTTTAACCCATCACTATCACTAAATCCTTTTTTTTTATTATCGAGACTATTGGTAGTATTTGTTGGTAATAAAGATTCTCCTCCATCTTCAACTCCTGATTTAGTGTTATAATTATGAAGAAGATTTAGAGATTCAGTAGATTTAAGGCTAGAAGCAATACCTTTATTAGTCTTAGAAACGTTGAACGAAACTTGATTCTCTATGTTTAACTAGTGTTTAACTAGGTAGTCACTAAATGCAACCCGCAGTTAAGTTAGATATAACCTAATGTCCAAAATTTAAATATTGTTAACCTAATTGATATGGGTAACCAAAATCACCATAATCATCTTCCTATAACTTCGTTTTTTTTAATCTCCTTTCCAAAAGCAGTAGTAAAATATCCGTCTTATAATCCATGAAAATCATCGATGTAGATATCAAGGAAGAAGGATCTTGATTATATGAAGTATATACTAATTGGTATTGTGTATCCATCAAGAAAATAAAAATACGTAATGTTTTATGTCGTTTTTTTCATGACAGTAATCAAATCATGTCTAATTGACCTTATTACATGATCTAACTGAATTAACAATATTTGTTCTAATTAAGTTTTATGTATATAGAAATACGGACATAGAGCATCAGATATAATCGAAAGATACTCCAATATTTCTAAACCATAAATGTTTGATAACACCAGCCGGATTAGTTTTGAGAGTGCATAAGTTTACCAAAGCATAAATATTCTGATTGTTTTCCATCTTCTAGTTTAACATGAGAATTTATATTTTCATTCAAACTAACAAATCAACTTATGTCTCCTCTCATATGGTTGCTACATCTACGTACTACCCAAGTACCATATTTCAGGTGACTCGGATGAATCTCGTTTTTCTAGTACTTCTTGGTGTGAATTATAACATGAAAAGAATAAATTTCTTAAGTACTATCCTTTTCAGGGAAATTAGCTTCATTATATTTCTTTGACCAATAATATTTCTCCATGTGGTTTAGTTTCTTACATATGGTCCACCATTGTATCTACAATTTTTACTTTCATGACCAGATTTATTGCAAACATTACAATAAGTTTTAGAATTGTCATGCCTTGAATTGTTATGAAAACCATAATTTTACATATTCCTGATCCAGCAATCAGATGAGTATTGAGGCTCATGTATATTATAGAAGCACGAAAGCTCATGCCACAAGAGTCTCTGACTGAGTATACATCTCTCAAAGCATACATGAATATGCAGTCTCTCAACTGAGGCAACGTCATATTTCATGAATACTGAGCAATTTCAGTAATCACTTTTATATAGAATCGAACGATTGGACGGCTGCTAGACAGCTTGCCTGCTAGTATAGAGCGATGACATCTTCAGGATGTAACAATGTTTTCCCTGACTATATAAAAGACATGTGTATAGAATCTTAATGATTGGACGGCTCCTAGAAAGCTTGCTTGCTAGTATAGAGCAATAACGTCTTCAGGATGCAACAAGGTTTTCCCTGACTATATAAAAGAGATATGACGTTTCAACAAGCTCATATCTCTCAATTCTCAGATAATTAATGCTCATAGATAGCATGCCTGCTGGTATAGAGCCATCAATTAATTATCTCTAATCGTTAACTGAATATTCAGCAATATTCTACGATTCTTCGTAATATTTCGTCACTTCAATTTGTGGTTCTTCTCAGCAGAATTCTACGGGTTAGTGATAAATATTCAACGTACGGGCATCTGAGCTACCTTCGAGTAAGCCCCAACCAAAAGGATCCAAGTGTACTCAACAATAATGCACTAACGAGCACCTGAACACACGAACGAGCATCTCAAAATACGACGGGACGATGAACCTATGCAAAATAGGAAAGAAAATAATAAAATATTAACCAAGGCGCTGGGGGACTAGGCCCACCGGCCGGCGGTCGTGCCGTGACCAATCCCACGCCCAATTTTATATTTTATCATATTTTTATTATTTTCCTTGATCTCATGAAAATTCCCTCATTTGAGCAAAATTCCCCCGTTTCAAGGGAACTCCTCAGTCTCATGGTGTTTCCTTCATATCAAGGAAATAATAAAATAATTAGGAAAGGTGTGCGGGACCAAGCCTACTAGACGGTCGGTCATGTCCTAGTTGTGGCCGGTCCCACACCTTGCATTCCTTATTATTTTATTATTCTTATTTCCTTGATCCCATGAAATTCCTTGATCTCATGGTATTTCCTTAATTTCATGATATTTCCTTCAAGTCATGAAAAATAATAAAAATTAGGGAAACTCGTGGGACCGAGCCCTAGCGGGCTGGTCATGCCCTAGCCGGTCCCACACGGTCCTTATTTTATTATTATTATTTTTTATGTTTCCTTGATCCCATGAAATTCCTTGATTTCATGATATTTTCTTCAAATTATAGAATTTCCATAAAATCATGAAATAATATATAAAATTAGGGAAAACTCACGGGACCGGGCCCTAGCCGGCCGACCATGCCCAAGCCGGTCCCACACGCCCTTATTTTATTATTATTTGTTTCCTTCATCTCATGGAAACTCTTTCACTTCAAGGAAACTCCTTGATTTCAACAAACTCCTTGATTTCATGGAATTTTCATAAAATCATGAAAAATATAGTAAAGTTAGGAAAAATGCTATGGGACCGGGCTCATTGGCCGTCCATCCATGCCTTGGACATATCCGGTCCCACACTTCATGATTCCTTCATTTTATTATTATTTTTCCTTCATCTCATGAAATTTCCTCAGTTTCAGCAAAAACCCTGATTTTGTCATATTTTCTCAAAATTTTGCTCAAACGCACATCAGAAAATATCAAAATTCTCAGGACTGAGACACGAACACTCTGGCGACGTGAGCATGTTACCCTGAACGACCAAGGTTAGATATTTTTCTTGTAAGAAGCCGGTCCCACGTATTTTCATAATTTGACCTAATTTGCCTAATTGCACGTATTTGGGTCCAAACCTTTTCCAAACAACTTGGAATTTCATGGAATGATCGTCAGACAATCCCGTGACCAACCAGGCTGGTTTTATGACCCCTTGGTCGGTCCTTCTTCTCTTCATAATTAATTAGGTTTTATCACCTAAGGCTCAAACGAGTATAATTTTAATAATAAATGATAAAACCAGCATTTGATCATCCTTTCACCAACTCTTCAAAATACCTTGGTATTTGATCACTCGAGCATATATGTGCTACATGGTTGATCTATGATCCCATGTATCCGGTCCCTCCTTCATTTTGTGGTTAATTTTCATTGAACCATCAATTGATCGAATTAGGGTTTCGTGTCCAAGGTTCATAGTTCCAGATTTGAACGCTAATAATTTATGTTGATCTCATGATCAACATTTTATTAATTATACTCGGTCCAGTTGCCAGTATCTTAATTTAATATTTTATCTGGTCACGCTACCAATTATTCATCAAACGAGCAACACTTGCTCAAATGAGCAATATTTGCTCAAACCAAGGAATATTGGTTCAACTATCAATATCCAAAAATTCATCGAATGAGCAGTATTCACTCACTTTAACTATCGACGTTTACTCGAGAATTATACCTCTGTCTCAACAGACATGTTCAATTCGTGCGTTTCAGAACATTTGCAAATCATGTTCAACTCAGCAATACATGGACCCATCGTCCCATAAAGTCATCAACTGACTAACTAAATACACGTCTACCTTGTAGACTCCACAATCACGAGACATAAATCGTGTCACATGGGGGATATTAACTAGGGTTTTGGTCTGGCGGTCTACGTCACATGTGTTCATACACACGATGAGAATGTCAGCAAGTCATGCAATTAGTTGAAGGAGTTAACAAAGTAGTGGATGGAAAATCGACCAAGTCTTCGCACGTTGAGCAACTGGTTTTAACACGATTTCCACTTCTCCACTCTTTGATTCCATCAACTGTCACACTTCATGGGATCATGGTGTTTACAATTCTAGCAATATAAATAAGTCTCTGAATCATGATTGAAAACAAGACAATCTTACGTCAAACAGACAACACAAGATTAACAACCCAACGTCTGAGTAATTACTCTCAACAGAGCAAATTCAATCATTCAGAACTTATCTTATTTTCCGAATACAAAACACACCCACAATCTTCGATCAACATTGATCTCACACATTTCTCAGCTTCCCTCCTACAGATCGACCCATCCTCTCTTGTGACCGAATTTACTCTGGTACGGCCATTGTCTTGGTTTAGGACGGAGTACTACAGATTGATCTCTCGAATTCAAAGCACTCCCTTTTTGCAGTGCATCTTTGTGAGGTTTGAAAGTTCGCTCGGTTCAAGGAGTTTCCTCCGCACGGTCGTCTCCTCAATTCCGTAAAAACCAGCAACTCGTTTTGCTCCATCTACAGATTGGCAACCATTATGGGAGATCATTCTCTCGGTTGCAACTCACAATTTCATCAAAGATGGTCAATTATGGGGAGGTCTCAGAAACATCCAATCTCAATTTATTATCTCCCAGTACTGGCGAATTTCTTCCAATTACTACTTAACTTGGTCGGCCTGGTCAAGCTCTCACAGAGGCTTTGAACACTCAAAGCTCAACCACCATTGCTGATCTGATGAAAATCCTACATGATGTAGTAACAAATCAAGCGGAAATTGTCAAGATACAGAACGAGGTGTTCTCCCTTTTGAAAGTTCTTACAGATCAGTTATCAAGGGAACCAACATATGATCTCTCTAAAAAGAAAGCTGCTGGGAATCCTTCCTATGTTACCACTGGTTTTTATTTCTCTTTTAAGATCCATACCTCCACCAGTGACGACGAAGACAAAGTTCACACTCATGCTAAGCGCAAAAGGCTCCACCAATCTAGCTTGGACGTTCGTGAAACCTCGGAACAATTCTCACAAATTCCTAAAGAAGATCCGTCTGTTTTGGCAGGATTCAATCAAGACTCTTACGATGAAGGGATAATGTCATTTTATAAATCCCTTTTGTAGGATTTACATTCTCGGATCGTAGCCGAAGCAACTGACCGATCGGCTGCTGCTCTACTCAGCCAATCCGAGCCATTCTAGAATAAAGAAGTTTTCAAGGGTATAAGGAAAAACGTGTATTCTTCCAATCCGAAACTCAACCTCGATCCTTCCATGAACGGTATTGCTAAAGGAAGTAAAAGGAAAACCGAGGCACAACAGCACACGCATGCTTCTCCAGTTCAAAGGAAGAATAATCAAACCCGAAATGCACAAATGTCGACTCAGCGTCAACAAAATGACCAGACATACCCGGACTTCCCTCTTCCCATTGAAAAAGTGGTCAAGTTGCTATAAGTCTGGATCCAATATGGTGCAATCAAATTTCCATACGTCAAGAAAAAGCCGACTGAAGAAGAAATGGAGAATCCTCGTTATTGTCGCTTTCATAGGTTCGTCAATCATCCAACAAGCGACTGCAAGGTTTTGAAGCGCATATTCAAGGAAAAGGTCGAATCAGGAGAACTTAACCTGGGGACTGAAGGCGTGCACATGGATCCTCTCTCAGTCGGGACTTTCTCTCTCTGAACAACCTGTCAAAGAAGCGGTTCATGGTCGAACATATATGTGAAACGTTATATCCATCGAAGGCACAAAGTAAAGGCATGTTCACAACACTGAATCACATCGTTCCAGGGAGGCAACTGTATATCTCCATAAATACTCTCTGGGACTTCAGCCATAGACAAGGAGATGCACGATCGTAGACTGCTTACCATAGTCGATCTCAAAGGAAACAAATTTGGAAGAACGTTGGTTCGCCATCAACATAATTCCACTGAAGAATTTTAGAACCGCAGGCATCAATCGAAAAGAAGATACTCATGTTCCCATCTCAATCAAGAATCATGAAGGAACGCTCAGAGATGCTTATGGCCACATTAATTTCAAGATGAAAATAGGCTCAACCTAGACAGAAGCCAAGTTTTTCATAGTCAAGGAAGATCCAGGATATGACATGATCCTTGGATGAACATGGATCCATGCTGAAAAAGATGGATACTAACCAAACGCCTTTGGTTTCACATCTCTCTAACGAAGAAGGTTCGATCCAGGGGATTTGGTGAGCCCTCCGTCGTCAAAGTACTGGGAAGAAATTATGATGAGGTTGAAACAAGAACCCGAAGAAGGTGCATCGACATTTCTCAAAATATTCTGCACTCTGGAAAGTCCCATTCCTCCTATGTCCATATCATATATTCTCCTACATGATCTCCTAGCATGGGGACTCAATTCTACTAACAACTCAGCCGTTGCAAGACGTCATGAATAGATATCTTCACCACTATGATATTTTACCAAGTGGTCGCACCTCTTCGAATCGAGCATCTCACTTGAATGTTCATTTTATAGATGATATTCAATCATTGATAAGGAATGTATTGGATGTACTCCTGTTCCGCATTCAGGAATGTCCACTGCCGAATTTTGCAAAAGTGCTGACGCCTGTACGAGCATGGAATATCACGCGTTGGAGGACTAGTGAAGGAGAACAGAAGATATTCAGGTCCAAGACGATCATGCCTAAGACGTTCTCTTAAGGGATCTGATTATTTGAACCTCAAGCATCTGAAGTTTGAAGCATGATTTTCTTAATTTATTCGTGGTTTGATGAATCCCTCGAAAACATATGCAATACCTGCATTCATTAATTGAATCCCTTTCAGCAATCAACATCAGTTTATTTAAATGAAAATCTTTATCGAACCAAAAGAAAATCCCTACAACTGTCAATCGCCTACTTTTCCAAGGCCAACTGAAAATCAAAAACCGCTCATCTCTCGGTGCCTTATTCTTAGAAGCCGTAAAATTGTACTCCCAATCAAAGAGTACATCTGACATCTCTAACTTCAGCACGAGTATTATTAACGGTGCACTGATTCAACACCAAGACGATCATCATAGCTGAACTACAATTGATAAGTCTTCACTATCCCATGAAAAGACTTCTGAAGCAGATGCAACATCATTCATCCATGTATGGCACAAACTTCTTCAACATATATTTTTTCTGTTAAGCAGATGAACACCTCTGGGATGCACTTGGGGACTTGATCTTGTTGAAAACATCAATTCAGATCAATTTCAATAAATGTTATCCACATAACAAGTCACTGCAACCTGATGTGATCCCATGAAATTTCATCAACGGGACCTCTCTACATCAACAATCTGGCATGCCCAAAGAAAATTTTCTCCTCACATCCGGAATGAAGACTGCCGCTGTTATCTGCCAAAACAACATCGATTTCCCTGACGAAGCCACTTTACAGTAAAGTCATATTCAGGAGAATTTGGGTTGAAATCCTAGTACACTTTCATCTTAGGAATGCTCAACTCACCAATTAGTTCGTGCATGTAAAGGCTCACTGGATGGAGGAGCAAAGACTATGTCGATAATCTAGCATTTTTTGGTCTCTCGAGCAACTCCAACCATAATATCGGCATAAACAAGGATGTGTGGAGGAATTCTATTCATGGTCTCAGCATCAACAAGAATTTCTGGAGAAAATTCAATTGTGATCTCAGAACCAATAACAGTCTCAGGCGCAACATCCGGCTTCATCAACTGTCCATTCTCTGAAGTGTTACTCGATGGATCGGACTTCTCCAAGTACTAATGATTCATATCAAGATGTGTAGACATGAAAACATGTTAGCATGGAATTCTTCCCAAAGATTGCACGACGGATAGGCACAAACCAAAGTCTTCTACAAGATGTTCTCATCACCTTTACAAATGAGATACAACACACTTCAGGCCATGGGTTTAGAAAAACGTACCAGTGGGTGAGGAATGGGAAAATTCATCCTGAACGAAAGATGTTTGTATATATCTCTTCTACAACATACCAAAAGGGCGCATCAATCGGATATACGAGCTGAAAGATATGGCCTTTACCGTCAGGTCTACGAAATCTGAAAAATTTATACGGGATTACAAATTACAAATGTGCACGCTTCGTTGGCTGATCGCTACAACTCCAAATTGAGTGATTCTTGTTTCATGAGATAACTCAGTCTCTTAGATTCAAAATTTTGGGTGAAGCATCAAATTCTGATATCGTATGAGGTTCCTGCAGCTTCCAGAGCATACAATATGCAAACATCAATTCTTAGACGAGATTCATAACTTCCACAGTCGATCGGTGTCCACCAGGTCTTTCCACTAAGTCCTTCATCAAAGTAAATTTAACTTCGACCACCTAGGTCTTTACATCAATTTTTCTACCTGGGTCCTCTATCCAAGTCTTTCCAGAAGAAGAGAAAACGAAAAGGAGAGATTTAATAATATATACTGGGGACTGACAGTCCACTGATCATGATGATCAGTTTCAAAATCCGAGACCCGTGACACCAGAATCTCATGTGCTAATCATTCATCATAAAAGGAATTCTACCACCAGGACATGCAACCATGATCATTACATCACCCCCTCTTGAGAGCAACCTCAGTTATGGTCTCGTGACCAGGGTTTGAGAAGTGATGTTTCTACGACTGACAGAAACAAGATGGCACTGCAAGCACCATGCTCATGTATCAATAAAGGGGTCCTGATCTCAAATGAATCAATGACATTAAAATCCTTCACCAACCGTTCCAGACACAAGCGAATGGTCTAAAGACACAACATGAGTGTTCTACAACAAGCTCGCCTGAGATGATTTTACACTGTCACGCACAAAGCAGCGATCTGGGATAAATTGGTGAAGAATATAGGGATGGGTCATATACCAATATATTCGTATGGATGTCCTCTACAACATATCCAAAATTCATAGCAATTAGAGAAATGAGCAAAACGATGTGGCCAGAACATTAGACTATATACCAGCTGAAAAATTTCTGGAAATCTCCTGGAAGTTTACTGTTTCGTCAATTTAGGACCTTAAACATGCTCAAAAGCCGAAAATATTCTATGTTAAAGCTTGGAAATTTTCCGAGGATGAAGAAACATGGGTAGATCACGAAAATCCGACATCAGACGAAGACCTGACTTCTGAATTTTCTGATGACGAATTATGACAAAATTATTCATTCATCTACATCTGAATCGAATCTACGCCTCCCGCGCGAGATCAGACTTCACCTTCAGCCGCTAGTCTCATTTGATGAAGTCGGCGACGCTTTGCTGATAAGTTGCAAGCCTTTCATCTTCAGCTTTCCTTTTCAGTAATAACTCATCTCGTCCCTGCTTTTCTTCTGCATCCGCCAAGGCTAAGAAAGCGTTGATTCCACCGCGGACGACCCCCAGATGATAGAGAGACATACAATGCATCAGCTTTTCAGCGTCTCTTAAAGGTTAACTCACCTCGGCATGAACATCTGCAGATCGAAGTCTTCATCTTTGACTTGATATTTCTGGAGCGTTCCCGGAAGGTCCAGAAGAGTGGTTGTAACCAGAAGTCACCACTATCTGAAGCGAAAGAGATGGATTCATGGATATACCAATAACAAACGCGTAACAAAATGGTAACAATCCAACTCTTACCCATTTAAAATTTCACTAGCTGTAATGATTATAACGTCAGAATTTCGAAAACTTGCTCGTTCCCTCAAACCTGCAAAGACGAGCAAAATTCATTATTCAAAATTATGACTTGATTTTCATAAAACCGTGAACAACCCACGTGAATTTTAACATCCACTGGTTTTTCAAAAACCAGACAGATGTCCATTCTACAATTATGAAAAATCACATACAAACATTATTTCACCATGTATAATGGTCTACTTTCAACAGTTTTTCAAAATCAAAACATGATTTTACAAAATATATAAATATTTAACGTGAAACTCATGTAAATTTTAAAAATACATCTATATATTTTTTGCTCCCTCACACGAACATCTGTCTTTGAAGCGATGGTATATTTTCAAATATTTCTGAAAGCTCGAAGATAAAAAAATTTCATGAAAGCTCATAAACAAAATTTTATTACTAACAGACGCACGTCTATTAAAAAAAAACTTTTCTCTCGTACGAGCATTCACCTTTGAAACGAGAGTTTATTCCACTTTATGAAATCTCACATATTTAAAAATATATATATATATATATAATTTTGGTTTTCGTGAAAGCTCATAAACCAAATTTTATATCATCAGACTGAGGTCTATTTGTTTGTTCCTTAAACTAACAAACGAACGAGCGTCTGTTCCTAAAACAAGGATTTCTTTTCTTGGGCCCGGACCCATGAATCCTAAATAAACCAAGGTTCGATCACCAAATCAGCAGTGTTACACCAATTTACGCTTGATGCTCTATCATGCTACTGGGATCTTCGTTGAAGCCATGGTTCGTTCGCGCAATCAAAAATCCGGTAACATTCTATCTTACGACTATGTTCAATTATTTATTTCGTCTGTAACTAGAAAATCACCATCCAGTGCTGACTGAGGAACATGACTGTCCCTTACTAAGCAGGGGACTTAATGTAGAAGGTGGATTTTCGACAAAGGCTAAAATCGTAAAACCATAATTTTACATATTCCTGATCCAGCAATCAGATGAGTATTGAGGCTCATGTCTATTATCGAAGCACGGAAGCTCATGCCACAAGAGTCTCTGACTAAGTATACTTCTCTCAGAGCATACATGAATATGCAGTCTCTCAACTGAGGCAACGGCATATTTCATGAACACTGAGCAATTTCAGTAATCACTTTTATATAGAATCGAACGATTGTACGGCTCCTAGACAGCTTGCCTGCTAGTATAGAGCGATGACGTCTTCAGGATGTAATAATGTTTTCCCTGACTATATAAAAGACATGTGCATAGAATCTTAATGATTGGACGGCTCCTAGACAGCTTGCCTGCTAGTATAGAGCAATAACGTCTTCAGGATGCAACAAGGTTTTCCCTGACTATATAAAAGAGATATGACATTTCAACAAGCTCATATATTTCAATTCTCAGATAATTAATGCTCCTAGACAGCATGCCTGCTAGTGTAGATCCATCAATTAATTATCTCTAATCGTTAACAGAATATTCAACAATATTCTACGATTCTTCGTAATATTTCGTCACTTCAATTTGTGGTTCTTCCCAGCAGAATTCCACGGGTTAGTGATAAATATTCAACGTACAGTCATCTGAGATACCTTCGAGTAAGCCCCGACCAAAAGGATGCAAGTGTACTCAACAATAATGCACTAACGAGCACATGAACACACGAACGAGAATCTCAAAATACGACGGGACGATGAACCTATGAAAAATAGGAAAGAAAATAATAAATAATAAAATATTAACCAAGGAGCTCACGGGACCGGGCCCTAGCCGGCCGACCATGCCCAAGCCGGTCCCACACGCCTTTATTTTATTATTATTTATTTCCTTCATGTCATGGAAACTCATTCACTTCAAGGAAACTCCTTGATTTCAACAAAAACTCCTTTATTTCAACAAACTCCTTGATTTCATGGTATTTTCATAAAATTATGAAAAATATAGTAAAGTTAGGAAAAATGCTATGGGACCGGGATCATTGGCCGGCCGGACATGCTTTGGACATAGCCGGTCCCACACTTTATGATTCCTTCATTTTATTATTATTTTTCCTTCATCTCATGAAGTTTCCTCAGTTTCAGCAAAAATCCTGATTTTGTCATATTTTCTCAAAATGTTGCTCAAACGCACATCAGAAAACATCAAAATTCTCAGGACTGAGACACGAACACTCTGGCGACGTGAGCATGTTACCTTGACCGACCAAGGTTGGCTATTTGGCTTGTAAGAATCCGGTCCCACGTATTTTCATAATTTGACCTAATTTGCGCAATTGCACGTATTTGGGTCCAAAACTCTTCCAAACAACTTGGAATTTCATGGAATGATTGTTATACGATCCCGTGACCAACTAGGGATGGTTTCATCACCCCTTGGTCAGTCCCTCATCTCTTCATAATTAATTAGGTTTTATCACCTAAGGCTCAGACGAGCATTATTTTAATAATAAATGATTAAACCAGAATTTGATCATCCTTTCACCAACTCTTCAAGAGACCTTGGTATTTACTCACTCGAGCATATAGGTGCTACATGGTTGATCCATGATCCCATGTAGCCGGTCCCTCCTTCACTTTGTGGTTAATTTTCAATGAACCATCAATTGATCGAATTAGGGTTTCGAGTCCAAGGTTCCAGATTCGAATGCTAATAATTTTATGTTGATATCATGATCAACATTTTATTAATTACAATCGGTCCAGTTTCCAGTATCTTTATTTAATATTTTATCTGGTCATGCTACCAATTATTCATCAAACGAGCAACATTTGCTCAGATGAGCAATATTTGCTCAAACCAAGGAATATTGGTTCAACTATCAATATCCAACAATTCATCGAATGAGCAATATTCGCTCACCTTAACTATCGACGTTTACTCGAGAATTATACCTCTGTCTCAACAGACATGTTCAATTCGTGCGTTTCAGAACATTTGCAAATCATGTTCAACTCAGCAATACATGGACCCATCGTCCCATGAAGTCAAGAAGTCATCAACTGACTAACTAAATACACGTCTGCCTTGCAGACTCCACAATCATGAGACATAAATCGCGTCACATGGGGGATATTAACTAGGGTTTTGGTCTGGTGGTCTACGTCACGTGTGTTCATACACACGATGAGAATGTCAGCAAGTCGTGAAATTAGTTGAAGGAGTTAAAAAAGTAGTGGATGGAAAATCGACCAAGTCTTCGCACGTTGAGCAACTGGTTTTAACACGATTTCCACTTATCCACTCTTTGATTCCATCAACTGTCACACTTCATGGGATCATGGTGTTTACAATTCTAGCAATATAAATAAGTCTCTGAATCATGATTGAAAACAAGACAATCTTACGTCAAACAGACAACACAAGATTAACAACCCAACGTCTGAGTAATTACTCTCAACAGAGCAAATTCAATCATTCAGAACTTATCTTATTTTCAGAATACAAAACACACCCACAATCTTCGATCACCATTGATCTCACACATTTCTCAGCTTCCCTCCTACAGATCGACCCATCCTCTCTTGTGACCGAATTTACTATGGTACGGCCATTGTCTTGGTTTAGGACGGTGTACTAAATATTGATCTCTCGAATTCAAAGCACTCCCTTTTTGCAGTGCATCTTTGTGAGGTTTGACAGTTTGTTCGGTTCAAGGAGTTTCCTCCGCACGGTCGTCTCCTCAATTCCGTAAAAAACCAGCAACTCGTTTTGCCCCATTTACAGATTGGCGACCACTATGGGAGATCATTCTCTCGGTTGCAACTCACAATTTCATCAAAGATGTTCAATTATGGGGAGGTCTCAGAAACATCCAATCTCAATATATTATCTCCCAGTACTGGAGAATTTCTTCCAATTACTACTTAACTTGGTCGGCCTGGTCAAGCTCCCACAGAGGCTTTGAACACTCAAAGCTCAACCACCATTGCTGATCTGATGAAAATCCTACTCATTTTGCCCCATCTACAGTAAGCTTTCGGTTTGGCCAAGTTCATTTTTACTAGAGACGAAAGTCATATTAGTTTCAATCACTTGAAAATCGCTTTGACGAAAAAAAAGTTTGTGAATAACAACTATATAACGTTCTCTAAGAATGTTTCAATGAATGAAATGACAGTTTAGAATATGTAACCATCTTTGGATATAAGCATATAGTGTGTTTGCACATTAGTGTATAAGTCCATAACCGGGAACCAAATGTATGCATACTTGTGTGTGTACTAAATGGTTGATGGAGACTGGGTAAGTATGCGTACCCGTACGCATACTGGCGGAAGTTCACGACCGTGAATTTCTGCTGAGTTTGAAAATCAAAACCAACTCAATCCGGTTGCTTAAGTACGCATACTTAAGTGTGTTACTTTCTAAAATTGGTTTGTTCATGAACTAAAACATTTATATATTGAGGGATGCAATTTGCAAACCGTGGCTATAATGTTCATGAATCGATTCGAGTGAATCAAAACCAATTTTGCTTCGATTGTGTCTTGTATACTTATATAAGATCTAAGCAACTGGAAAACTCTCTAACTAAATATTTTGAGTCATTTGAACTAGTTATGGTGAAAATGAATATGGTTGATATGAAAGTGCTCATATGGCTAACCATTTGGTTAACTACTATTTAACCAACTAGGTGTACACGTTTAGGTACGGTTAAACAAACCTATATGAACGTGCATTTCATTTGTGTATAACAAGCTAAGTTCGATCTAACATTTGAAAGATATTACCTTGAATCTAATCAGGTTCTCATCTAACGGTGAATATTGAATGCTTTGTTACCAAGGTAGTATTGCAAACCCTGATTTGAAGACTATATAAAGGATAACTCTAGCAACTGGGAAACTTAATCCCCACACCTCCTGTGTGATACTAGTTGTATAAGTTAGAGTCGATTATCCTTTAACCTTAGGTTTCTTCTCGATACCTTGTAGGTTAACGACTTGAAGAATTCATTGGGATTGTGAAGCCAGACCCAACTATTTTCTCTGGAGTTGTGTGATATGATCTTGCTGTTTCTATCGTATTGCGTACAACTGTAAGATTGGCTCGAGATTAATTTCTCCGATAGGAAAGATAGAAAAGTAGTCACAAACATCTTCGTCTTATTGTTTGTGAATCCACAATATCTATTTTCGCCATCATACGATTTAGATTATTGCGAGGTGATTGATAATTCTAGGCTGTTCTTCGGGAATATAAGTCCGAGTTATCGATTGGTTCATGTTCACCTTGATTTATCAAAAGATGGAACAAAACTCGTAAGTATTTATGTGGGAGAAAGATTTATCTATTACTGTAGACTTTTCTGTGTGATACAGATTTGTTTATTAAAGTCTACAACTTTGGGTCGTGGCAACTCTTAGTTGTGGGTGAGATCAACTAAGGGAATCAAGTTTGTAGTATCCTGCTGGGATCAGAGATGTAAGGAGCGCAACTGTACCTTGGATCAGTGTGAGATTGAGTAGGGTTCAACTACAATCCAGACCGAAGTTAGTTTGTAGTAGGCTAGTGTCTGTAGCGGCTTAATACAGTGTGTGTTCAATCTGGACTAGGTCCCGTAGTTTTTCTGCATTTGCGGTTTCCTCGTTAACAAAACTTCTGGTGTCTGCGTTATTTCTTTTCCGCATTATATTTTGTTATATAATTGAAATATCACAGGTTGTGCGTTGAATCGCTCAATTGGTAAATTCAACCTTTGGTTGTTGATTGAAATTGATTGATACTTGAACATTGGTCTTTGGTACCGTTCAAGTTAATTTCTCTTATATTCAATTAGACTCGCAGATTTCTATTTGCTTGAGTAAAGTATTGAATCGAGAAATTGAGATATAACTCTTGATATACTTTTTATAAGATTGAGTCTGACTGTCTAGTTGATTCTCTTAAAAGTATATTGGAGTTTGTCCATACAGATTGCTAAGCGAAATATTGGGTGTGGTTGTTAGACCCCCGTTTTTTCAAAATCGTTTTAGGTTTTTAACCCTAAAAAAGTGTCACCTTACTAAAATGTACCGCCATTGGATATACTGTAATAAACGGTTAGGAAATTGTGTCTAACCTATGCGTTCATATTAAGAGATCCATGATCCGGGCCCTTTTTCTTGGTAAGTCTAAAATGTATTAGAAATAAAAAACTTAGATAAAAGCGATAATTACAAATTTAAAAGACTCGGAAATAAAATAAACAACATTAATAAAAAAAAATAAAAATAAAAACCAAATTGGTTCTTCTTTGGACTCTTCTTCATGTTTATATTACTTCTTCTAGGTTCTTTCTCCCCCACAAAAGTACTTGGGTTGAGTGATACTAGACTTTCACTAAATTTCAATACACTGGTGACCCTCAATGTACCAATCTTGGGTACTCTAGCAATTGAATGCCCGAGGTCATATAAAACTAAACCACTCTGACCCTGTAGAAGAATCTCATCATTCTTGATGAAAGTCCACATAATACTTACAAAAGATCCGTCCATAATTCTTTCATGGCTAATGACATAACGCTTAGTCCAAGATTCTTGAACTCCATAATCCCGCATCACCCATACTTTGTAACGAACAGTTCCACGTTCCCAAAAAAGGTTCCCATCCTCCAAAGTTTCTTTGGGTAGTTTCACTTCTTCAAATCTATCATTGCTAATATCCAAGGATATTATAGTGTTGAAGATGTCTTCATCACCAGTTTCACCTAACCAATCAGAGATCCGTTAACAAGAACCCCAGTTGTTCTATTAGCATCAAATCGATAAGGGATTGTTAGAATGCTCTTCCATGAATCCAACCCCAATGTGTAAACTTCCACTATAGTTTCTCCACTCACGTCCACGATTTTAAACACCTTGTAATCGTCAATATTGTAATCATAACCAAAACCGTAGATCCTATGTCCTTTTCCTTTTCGTAATCTTGATTTGGTGACCTAGGCATTTGTTTGTATTCTCTTGTGTCTGGGTTCCAAAGACAAAGGAATCCCACATGTTCGAAATCACCGCTAGCATTCAAATATAGGAGAACCAAACCATCACAAGAAGCCAACAAGCCAAGACAATACTCAACATTGAAGGGGCAATCTATTTCAACAGCAATATCACAAAGTTCATTCTGAGAAGTTTATGATAGTATCAATGAATCATAACTTACTGAGTGGATTAACTCGCCAAAATAAGATAAATACATGATACTAGGATTATTACTATTAGAAGTAGTAATAAGATTAAGATGGGATTTGTAACTACTATTAGAAATCACAGTATTTCTCAGACTTGGAATGCATAACCTCCAAGTTTTATTGCTAGTGCAATATTGGAGGATATGGATCATACTGTCACTTATATTTTCTAATTAGTAATATCCCTTTTTTTTGCATCAAAGCCGGACTAACAACAAACTAAAAAGCAAAATACATAATATTTGTATCCATTGTTTATCAACACTCTAGAAAAAGAAACCTTGAACTAACCGAGAGCTAATATCAGAACAAATAATCCTGGGTGTTACACTCAATTCATTGCATCATAATCATCCCTTTGGTCATTATAATCCAAGACTTTTGTCTTTATCTTGGATGTGTCCACCCACGTTATCAAGTCTTCCATGTTTCTTGTCACAAGGAAGGCAGGATCTGTAACTGTCTCTGGTCCAACTCGGATGTGCCCTTGCTCAATGAATGTCACAGCTTCTCTCAAATGCTCCGCAAATTTCAAATGAGTTGAAACAGTTGCTAATCTTCGCCTGCACATTTATTCGTTAATAGGTAAATAGAGCAAAACAGAAGAAAAGAAACGTGCAGTATTTTCCAGTGGTAATGGTGGCTAAGAATAACTGTAAATGGATTTCTTATAAGTACACATACCTGCAAAAGGAAGATACAGATAATTTGTCACAAAGAGCTAAGCTCTTCCTGGTAGGAATAACACCCATGTTGTACCCGCAGTATCAAAATATAACCATCGTCAAAGCATGATCTGAAAATTCAATATTTTGGAACTGTCTAACTTAAGCTGATGTGGACCATTCCAAATAAGTAATAATAACCTTATTAAGAAACCATAAAATAGATCATTTTCATTTGACAATGATTTAACTAAGGAAAGAAATATTGGCAGCGGACAACAAATGAATAAGGTTGCGCAAACAATTGTGTTAGTATACCGTGACCCATGTTCCCCTTGAAGAAAATCAAGGAATAGAGATAGCAGAGAGGTTTCGCTGGAAACAGCAAGAGAGGCTACATTGTGGAATACTTCGATTTCCTTAACTGAAATAAAATTTACAGGACTCTATTTGTAAAACATAACATAGGCTTAGTGGGTGTTCCCACTTCACACGACTTCCACTATCTAGACAATTGCATGTTGCACATCAAACTCCTGATTACTAAGCAACACTAACACTTACTTCCAATTCCTAATAACATGGTAACTCCTGACTAGGAATAACTAATACATTACTTACACAACTCTTAACAGAGTAGATTATGTGAACACTACTGACACAAGGCTGACACAAGACCAAGTCTAATTGTAGTTTGAGTTTAATTAAAACTCCAACAATATCTTCAAATATTCTCCTTTTCACATTCACTAAAGTCCACTCTTAACCTGCAACAGTTCCCCTCACTCCCAGGTAATGGACTGAAAAGTGAACTGGTTGGGGTCAGCATTAACCAAGAGACGCTTATCTAATCAACTACGTCATGCCTTGCAAATCCACTGTGTTTCGCTTCTCGATCCTGGAAGTTCTCTACCTATTTCTTTATCATTTCATCAACATTTGTTTCTCCATTCTAATCATCAAAACTGCATTATCAAATTCTTCTAACCAGTTCAAACTTCAGTATTTGAATTTCGCCTACCTAATTAACAAGATTTTTATCCGACCCTTTTCTATTTCTTACTGTTTCCTTTAACACAAATGAATACAACCAACACACCAATTTATACGAAAAACTATAGTTCTAGAAATCCACTGGGAAATTACTAAACTAAGAATATATATCCACTATACGAAAAAAACCTAGGAACACTTGCATAAAGAAGAAAGAAAGAACTCACAGTTTCTCAAGGAGTCTATCAGACATCTCAATTCGATAAGGATCTTTTGGATTCATCTGTTTCAAGATGTTAACGAGCTTTTGCACCATCCGGCACATTCCATTATACCTAAAAAACAATTAAATTTCCAAAATCAAGATAAAAAAAAAAGAGGAAAAACTCAATTTGAGAACAAATGAGATATATATATATATATATATATATATATATTTTGGATAAAAAGTAAAATTAGGTTAAAATGGAGCCAGAAACTTACTTCTTGTAATCATCTCTCCCAGTGAGATTATACCTACGAGTAACTTGAATTTCTCTGTGTCCATGTTCTCTCTTGAACACATTGAAATCAGTCTTTTTCAACAGCTTCTGCTCATGAAATTTTAATTGCCTCATCGATTGATTCCTCTAATTTCCCGTTCTCTTCCAATTTTTTTTTTTTTTTTTTGGCAGACAAAAAGAAGAAGAAGAGTTATCTCAGCTTCTGTAAAACCCTACAACCCTTTTTGTTCATTTTCGACCTTGAAGGCTTGAACCTAACTAAAAGTTTTTGATATCGGCACCCATCATTCCGTATCACCCCTTAACCAAAACCGTGTTCCTTATAACACCGCCTTCCAAAATTAACAAGACAAAAATGATTTTTAGGGGTTCACTTAAAATCGGCTAAAGAAGAAAGGGAGTGACAAGAAAGGACTTCACATAAAATCGGCAAACCTTCCAGCCAAGAGATCGCCAAAAGAGCAGGAGGAATGAGGAGATTGAAGCTTCATGAGCAAAAACTATTGAAGAAGACTGATTTCCTTAGTTGGAAGAGGGAAGGTGGAATCAGAAAAACGTATGTTACTCCTAAAAACAACAATAATAAGAAGATGTAACCCCCTGGTAAGTTCCTTCTTAATTGAAACCTAGTTTTTGATTTTAATCCGCATGTCCACATATATTGCACTGTATTTCCTTGTTTTCTTAATGCTAGTTCAAGAGTGATGTAATAGTATCCAAATTTTTGAGTGCAACATAAGAACCTTGTCAAGTATTTTGGTATCACCGAGAATGCATATTTGGACTAATTTTCTCTTTGCAATCTCCAATGGAAAGCCAAGAGAAAATGGATTGATTGAACATAGTAAACAACTAAACAAGAATGCGGGTCACTAACTATATCTGTATAAATTGTTGAGTAATACCATTGTCCACAGGTTACATTTTGCACCGTCCATATCGACAAAAAGATGTGTGAATGTATACACGACCATAGGGTGTAACGCTGTATACAAAAGTTGTATGGTAAAGAGTGCAGAGAGGCACATACATATATATATATATATAAGAGGAGGCTTATAGTTGGAAATAGGATGTTTGAGTTCGTGCGTTTGGATTTTTGTGCGTGTTTGTGTTTTGTGCTTGTCTGATATCTCGTTCTGACTTTCGATGTCTCTCACGCACACACATGTATACATACACTAGTAGTATTTGTTATATATGTAGTGGTCCATTCTACTTGTTGATGACATAAATTCATACTTACCCACACTATTGGAGAAACTCTCTCTACTCTCTGTAGCAAAATCTAAGCATAGTTAAGTAGTCTTCAATAGACCAGCATCTCCAATTGTTCATCTAATGGAGTTTTCAATATTGTTCGTAGCGACGCTTATTGTCACCATACTCTCCAACACGTTAACTCCCAGTCTTTCTCTTTGTGATACTAGTAGTACTCAACATGGTCATCACCTTCAACCTCTGACTAAGAAAGTTGTCTCGTCGTCTCATGATCAACAAGCAGCCGGTTTATAACTTATCTCTTACCTCTCACTAGCTAGCTTATCTCTTAGTTTTTCGATTTTGCTCTTCCTCTTTTTCTCTATTGGTATTAATCTTGTTCCATAACTTGATTGTCAATCAAACAGTACTTCCTGGCAAGAAACATGTTTATACTAAACTGCCAAGGAAGCTTTTATCCACTGACGAATCCATGGATGTAAGAATTTGGTTTTGGTCATTCAGTATATAATCTTTATTTTTATATTTTCTAAATGTTAAGCTACTAATAATCTGAAATAGTACAGGTTAGCAATAATGCTGGAAACAAACCAACAACTGATATGTCAGAAGCCACCAAGAAAACTCAAGGAACTTTGTCAGGTGATGATCTATCCATTAAACTCTACACACTAATCAAACATCAACAACAGTTGTGCAGTAAAATGACTTTTAACAACTTTAAATTGTGCTTTATTAACAATAGGAATCTTCTCCTTGTTCTTTTATTAATAAATGAACAAGAATCAAATGAGCTATGTGCAAGAAAAGCAACCAGCTTAATGTATATATTCTTAAAGTTCAGCTCCGTAATATTGAACAGCAAGAAAAATTGCAGTGAGGACAGCATATAATCGTAGCAGTAGAGTTTAGTATCCAATAATCTTATATCAAACCTCTGCCTGTTCAAGATATCAGCCGTTGCATTTGGTTGGGACCTTTTATGTGGTCATATTTGGTAGTGATAGTAGCAGACCCTGTTTGTTTTTTTATATATTTTGTAAATGTTGGGGATAACCAGATCTCTGTTAACTTGTTTAGTGTATCTATAATGCCAGGCAAGCGACCACAAAATCACGATATAATGGAGGGACGAAAAGGAACCCGTCAAACTTGGGTCGAGTTCGAAGAAGACGACCCGTACACAACAAGTTCATGCCGCTCCAACACTGAAAAGGATGTAGTTCCAAATCCAGTTACCTAATTCTTCCTGTTCTTTGTAGGAGAAATAGTATTGTATACTAAGTAGGTGATATCAGAACTGTTTTTGCCTCTAAGCTACTGTTAATGGCCGACACTAGAGAGTAAAACAATAGATTTGTTTTCAGCTTTTGAGGTTAAATATCTAATGTTGTTAAATTAAGTATTAAGGTTTAAGTTAACGATGTAGTCAAAAGATTAATTTCAAACCCCAACATTTCGTTATTAGCTCTCACAAGTTACAACAAATCTGTCTATCTTTTAGTACCTAAACTCTACGCCTCTAGGTACGTGATTATCTATTGGTTTTGGATGTTCGAGTTCATTCAATTTTATTAACGGAACAATATACTGATAAATTTCTGCTGAGGCCTGAGGGATGCATACTGGTTTCGGATGGTGCATTCCACTGGTCCCAATGGCTAGCCCTTGACTAAATGAGTGAATCAATCATCTCTCCATGACTTTTAACCTGAGTATCAAATTGGAAAGCTCAATCTGAATGCAACAAAAAAAAAGTGATAAACCAAAGACATTTCTGTGTTGGTGTGAGCGCGGATATCTCGGTTCCGAAAATCCGACGTTCACTACAGTATTATGTTCCAAGATGCAGTCAGCTTACACCATCATAATGCTTCAGATGAAGCTAGAATGCAGTTAAGTGGTAATGTGAAGCTGCAGCTTTATGCCTTGTGGGATAAAAATTTCTCTAAGCTAGATCTGTTGGGTATATTTTGGTGTAACTAATATCAAAACACATGGGTGATGACTGGAATGAATTATTGCCATCTCAATTGGAGTATGCAGAAAAGAAGAATTATTGAAATTTTAAAGCAAACTAGCAAAGCAAGGCTACCCTCTTGAGGCTCTAATGCTGCACTGCCTCGTCTCAGTGTAACGGTGATGTACAACAACTGCATAAAACAACTATAATTGCTGATTTTTTTCCTCAAAACACTGGGAGAAATATAGAAAAGGTAAATTCGTTCCCCTCAAAGCAAAATTTCTCACAGGTTTCAAGTTAGCCTTCGCCGTTGATGTTTCAAATTGGTGGCAATCTTATCCACTAGAAGAAGAATTATCCAGAATGTTATACCATTGCACTGGGGAATACATTAATAATACCAAACAGCCTCCAGAAAATCTGAACATGATTAACAGTCTAAAGCATGCTTAACCAGAGGCTTGAAATCAAGAGACAAATAGAAACTAGCATTGTCCAAAAGATAGTGCAACTCTAGGTACGGACATCCCCGCAAATTTTGATCTGAAAATTCACATGGTAGTTAGGTCATAGGTGCATGCATACAGTCCAAACTCATAATCTGAGTTTAAGACACTTGGGTTTCCAACTCAAAACCAACTAGCTTTGAGTTGGAAGCCCAAGTGCTAATATGATATCAGAGCTAGGCCCTTTATGAGACATAAGACCTAGTAAGATCCAAAAAGTCAGGACAACCATATAGCGGTCCACGATGTAGAGAGCTCAAAGAGCCCTATACATGAAAGGGAATGTTGCAGATGTACAGTCCCACATAGACTACTTCCTAAGCATGACTCCTCAATATAAGCATGAGGGCGTCTCCAATCACTGCCAATTGGTTTTGAGTTGGAAGCCCAAGTGCTAATACTGTTTACCTCACAGGACAATTACATTCAAATTTTTACAAATTTGTATAAAAGGATTTAAATCACCGCACTCTCATCAGCTGTAACTGAAAACACTGGGGGTACCAAAATACACCACCAACTTTTTCATAGGCAATTTGTGTGGACAAACTCAACACAACTCCGAGAGTTAAAACTCAGTCAAGGAAACTGTATAGAGTTATATCTCTATTTCTCTTGCGATTAGAACGTTTACAGAATTGAATCCGCGAACCTAATCACAAAGACAGTTCTTGGATGATACCAAAGACCAATGTCCAAGAATCAATCAAGTCGTATCCATCAAACTAGGTCGGACGTATCTACTCTGATTGATCAACGCACAACATGTGATATTTCAATTATAAAGATAAACAATATAATGCGGAAAAAGAAATAACACAGACACCAGAAATTTTGTTAACGAGGAAATCGCAAATGCACAAAAAAACCCGGGACCTAGTCCAGATTGAACACCAAACTGTATTAAGTCATTACAGACACTAGCCTACTACCAATTAACTTCGGTCTGGAATGTAATTGAGCCCGAACTCAGTCTCCCACTGATTCAGGTACAGTCGCTCTCCTTGCGCCTCTTGAATCCCAGAAGGACTCCGCGCAACTGATTTCCTTAGATGACGTCATATCAACTAAGAGTTGCTTCAACTCAATTGAAGACTTTAAACCAAATTTGCCTCACACAGATTAAGCCTATATAAAATTGATTTCTTAATTACGATCGAAACGGATGATCAAATCAAACGTAGGATCAAGGTGATGGAAATCGATAACAATTTGACAAAAGTCTTGATATCCTCAAAATCAAGACTTATGCAACCCGAAGTGCAGCCTAGATTATTATTCACCTTACAAGTATAAAAATCACAAAGTTGAGACGAAGAGAACTTTGTGATTTGTATCTATCTTGTTCAAGTGGTAAATCAACAATCGAACAAGATCAGGATACTCAAGTTATCAAGATAAAAGATAAATGGACCTGGCTTCATGAATCCCAATGAATTTTTTGATAGTCGCTAAACACTAAAAGGGTTTATGGAGAGGACGACTCTAGATACAACTAGGACACACCAAAAAGTGGTGTCAGGATTTAAAGATCCCATTTGCCAAGAGTTCTCCTTATATAGACATTCAAAGCATAGTTTGCTTTAGATTTAAGTTAAGATATCTTTGGAACCAAGCAAACAATATTCACCGTTAGATGAAAACTTTGAATCTCATTCGCATAAACAAGATATGCACTCTGGTTAGGTAAACTGTAACCGAACCTTGCACAAATACTATATTCAACATGGTTAGCCGAAACTAGCCGGTTTGAACTTAAAAGGTTAACACTAATTTTCATGAACACAAAGACATTGATCTTGAGTCACAATCATGTGATCAAAAAAGTCTAGTGTTTTAGAGAATTGATCAAATGCAAATTATCTCATAGAAATAATTTAATCACAATCGAATCATAATCGACATAGTTGGTAAATGCACAAAGTAAAAATACATGAGTCGTTCGTGAATCGGCTGAGTCATGGTACTCGGACCGGTTTGCAAACTTATGAGCAAAACCGAGTTCCTGAGTTGACAGAATTTTTCAGTTCACGTACCGGTTTGCAAACTTAGGTGAAAGACTGAGTTCCGGAGTTGACAGAACTTTTTCAGTTTGCGAACAAGTTTGGAAAACTTAAGACTAGACCTGTTCCGGAGTTCACAGAACCTTTTCAGTTTGCGTATCGGTTTGGGTACTAAATTAGTTCAGGAACATAGAACTGTATTGGTTCGCATACCGGTTTGGATACTTAAACCTGGTTCCCTTACCATAGTTCCAAAATGGTTTGCATAAGAATATGCATACCTATCCGGATCACGAAACAAACAAATTTTACCATGATTTGCATACGAATATGCGTATCACACAAATCTGTAAGTCAATATATAGCTACTCCGCTACGTGTACGAGTACGTGTAATACGGCTTCAGGCGCTTAACAATTATCTCAGTTTGTAAGACTGATAACACTGTCTTGTATTCTGAATATAGTAGTTCTATATTTTTATCTAAATCAATTCGAAACATTCCCGAATAACATCAATGACACTATCACTGTTCCAGGCTATTTTCGAATGATAAACTCGAATCATGATTTGGTTCCGACCAATAAATTGTTCTCCACCAAAATTGATCAAGTATAAACAAATATTTATTAAGCTTAGTCATTATGTTTCGAGAAATTCGTAAACTAAATAATTAGTCCTCGACTCGAAATTCTTATCTATATAAGCTAGTCTAATTAGTTACGCGACAAACGTCTCAAGGATAAAAAAGTGAACATAACTTGAGAAATAGGTGGTTCAGTCTTCACTTAGCTTTTGTTGATGAAGTTCTCCAAAATCTTCGGTTGATCTCCGCCTTCAAACGGTAGAACGCAAATGATGACCGGTTCATTTCTCAACTACCTCTATCCTAGACCGAGACTTAACTAGCTAATTGTAGAGTAAAAACCAAGATATAGTTTTGACAACTAAATTTGACAACAAGCTTGAGATAACAACACTTGTGAGTTCGACCGAGCAATGCTCTAACAGTAACAACCAGGAAGCATGAATGAAACTTGCACAAACTAATTAAGGAAGTGTTTTGAAACTGGAGTCAGTTCAAATGCATCAACTGGGGGATCTATAACGGTCTAAAAAAGGCCTTGGTGCTAGGTAAGGAGATTCGACAACTTATTAGTCTCCACCTAGCTAGAAACTCTGCTTATTCCATGTGAGACTAATCCTAATGGCTTTGCCTAACATCAATAATAAAAATACAATGAGATAACCATGATTAGAACAAGGCTTTGCAATATAGATATTAGTTAAGCATGTAAACAAACTTGGGCTTAGAAAGTTTTGCCCTCTCGTATGCTAATAAGAATCCTATTGAAAACTGAAGCTCAAGTACAGAATACACCGACAATGTGATTAACCACACAACCTCAACAACAGTACATTTCATCTTATATTTGATTAGCTATTGCATATCCTCTTTGTAATGAATCGCCACGTAATAAATACAGTAATTTGTGGGAAGCTCAGCCAAAATAACAAAAGGTAACTTCACTTACGAATGTCCTCAATGTCGTAGATAATTTTCCTGTACCCATGCCGTAAAAATAATACAACTTCAACATAGTAAAATATTAGGAGACAGAACACTCCAGACTTTACACATCTACAATGCATGTAACATGATTTGAAGTCCATGTTGAGGACGAGTAGTGATGCGTTGTGATGGCGAGTGAATATAAGCAGGGGAAAGTGTAAAATGGAAGCGTTGAAGAATCATGACAAGAGCAATCTTGGCTTCAGTTATAGCAAAGTTTGAACCAACGCAAAAACGAGGTCCCAAACCAAATGGAGAAAAGGCCATGCTGTTGTTGTTTGTTGCTTTCACGATACCCTCGGAAAATCTCTCTGGTTTGAAAAGATGGACATCTGCTCCCCATATATCTGGATTGTGCTGGAAGGCTAAGGTTGAGACGCTTACTTCAATATTTGGTGGAAGAATTATCTTGTTACCCAGATTTACTTTTTTTTTCCAACTCTTCTCGAAAGTGCAACAACCGGTGAGTAAAGCCTTAGAGCGTCCACAGTGGTGCGAGCATAATTAAAGACCAAAGACTAAAAAAAAAGATCAAATTTGGGTTTAGTCCGTCCTGTGGTGTAGCGGGTGACGAGTAAATTTGGTCGCGCGTTGATATAAAGTCCGCTTCATCGTCCAGCGTAGATAAAGATTACGCCTGGTATGGGGCGTTGATAAAGATAACGCCTGGTATGGGGCGTTGATAAAGATAACGCCTGTATGGGGCGTTAACTATAGCAACGCCTGGTGTGTGGGACGGAGATTATACGTTCGCTGACAATTCAAAAAAAAAAAATAAAAAAAATGGGGCGTTGATAAAGACAACGCCCCAAGCAAAGTTTTCAAAACTTTGTGAACAACAGTATATGACTATATCAACGCCTGGGTGTCGGGCGTTAACTTTACGTACGCCCCATCCAGGCGGACATTATACCAACGCTCCATGCCAGGCGGACATTATACCAACGCCCCATTCAGGCGGACATTATACCAACGCCCCATCCAGGCGGACATTATACCAACGCCCTGCATCAGGCGTTAACTTTACGAACGCGCGGCTACAGGCGGACATTATACCAACGCCCGTCTGGTAGGCGGACATTATATAAACGCCCGACTATATTTGGATTTGGTCTTAATCGCCGACCAAATTTGGTCCGAGTTTTACTCTTTGATCAAATTTTGATCGATGGTCCGTCCCACTACGCCAGCCCACTCGACACTAAATTTGGGTTTAGTCGTCCACTGCAGTTGCTCTTAGAGTTTCATTAATGATCATATTCATCTGCAACAATGAAAACAATGAAGTTAGCTAAATGTGTGATATACAACCCATTGCCAGAATAACTAATAAGCATATAAAGGTCATATAACATCATTTTCCTCGATTTTTCCTGTAGATGTATCATAAACAAGACTTACGATTTTCAGTTTCCCAAGGAAATTGTCATCAGCAGTAATTTTGTTTTCCCCAAGCAACTCAAAAACCTCCTTTCTTGCTTTGTCTTGCCATTCTGTGTGAATGGCTAGAAGTAGACATGTCCATGTGAGTAAACTAGTTGTTGTTTCATGCCCAGCAAAATAGAAAGTTTTGCATTCATCAACCATATCATCCACAGAAATCTTTTTGTGATCGTCAGATTCATGAAAGGCTTTCACTAGCACTCCAAGATAATCATTCCCATATCCACCTTCCAGTTCTCCCCTCTTCACTTTTTCTTCTCTTGTCTTTATTAATCCTATAATTGATTTTCTGATTTCTCTTTCAAGCCTATCTGATTCAGTGTCTTCTTCCGTTGGCATAAGTTTTCTACAACAACCAAAGATTAGTCACAATAATATGGTGAAGAAGATGGATAAAATACAAAATGCTAAAATCAACTTCATACGTACCTGATAACAGGAAGCCTTATCTTAAGAAAATTTGCAGATATAAGTGAACCTAACTTGACCAACATCTCGAAAATGTTCTTTCCTTCAACATAGCTACTTCCGAAAGCAGTCCTTGATATTACTTCGGATGTCATGATTCTAAATTCATCGAACACTTCTATCTCTTTTCCTTGGTAAGCTTTCCACTTCTCTACCATTATTTCAACAGACGCTATCATGGCTGGAACCATTCCCTACGATGAAAATAAAAACTTCTCACTTTAAATGAAAATTAGTCTAGCTGCCTAAATAGTGTGACAAACTAATAAACAAAAAATTATCAAGAACTAGCCATTGCCGTAATAACAAATAAATCTACATTCTTTTGAGCATCATATGAGTACCTTTAGGCTCTCAGCATGAAAAGCATGGTTAGCTAATTTACGTTGTCTAACCCATTTATTTCCTTCCGCTGTCACCAGCCCGTCTCCTAATAGTTTCTTCCCATATCCTTCTGCTTTCCATTTTGGGTATGCCCCATCTTTATTGTTCAATATCTCTTTGACTAATTCGACCTCAGTTATAAACAATTGAGGTTTTGATCCAATCCAACAAAGAAAATTCCTCCCTGCAAAAAAAAAAAAAAAACGAGAGAGAGAGAGTAAGCTATTGCTAGTCAAGTAGCAGCAGGTATATATTCACCCACACACAATAATATGGGTACCGTAATCTTTGATGCACGAGTGTTGGAAAGGTTGAATATACGGGAAGATTTGATGTGATAAGTCCTTCATTGGTTTGCTTCTAGTTCCATGTAATTTTGTAAAGATTTCTTTGGTATTTCCATGGAGGAATTTGTAAGGAGGACCTTTGATTCCTTGAGAAGATAAGATTTTTGTTACTTGAATCGGATTCCACCATACTTTGTGAAGAAATTTGATGAGAATTAGCAAGAGATACAGCCCAACAAAACCAACTGGAAAAGTAACTAGTAGTAGCTGTGGGATTTCTACAACACCCATTTCCGTTGGTTCTACACAACGGTATGGAAGAGGAGTGCAGTTTTATACCTCTCTGGTTGTAGTCAACTTGTCGTACTCGTCCAGTACCATGTGGGGATAATATAAACTTGAAATCTTATCGATAGTCTTCTAGAAGACAATCAAATAGGGGTGCGGCCAATAAGTCCCGAGAAATTCATTGGATTAGTCATTTCCACAGAAATAAATCGGATACTCGTTGTCCTGGAAAAATAGCAACCATAAGAAAGTTCTGTTGGTTCTAGAATGACAACGAGTCGAGTGCCCTGCTTTTGAATTGTGTTCTTGTTTTATGCAGTATCTTATCAAATTTTTAGATGCAAATTTTGCTCTATATCACAGTTTTCACTTCAGTTTATGATTTTATTTTTTTGGTTGAAGTTACTATGTATTTCGTGACAAAATGTACGGTTTCTCTTGAGGTATGTTTCCCTTGAATACAATGTATTTCGTGACAAAATGTACGGTTTCTCTTGAGGTATGTTTCCCTTGAATACAGAGCAATGCACGTACCGTTTTAAACAATCGTGTACTTCGATTTTATATGTCAATCAATTGTCGACAAGGTTTATGACTTCCAGACTCCTTCCAAAGACGTCATTGTTTACGTTTGCAGTATGAACTTATACACTATGAATCCAAGTAGGTCCATTTTTGTTTAAAGCATATATCCTAGTAATCAACCCGCTTTTAAGACTATAACAATTAACAAAGTGACCAGCTGAATTGATTAATTTCCTACTTCGAAAATTGGCGCATCTCGCATTTTAACAGGTTTTAAACTTGGAGGTCTTTTTTTTTTTTTTTTTTTTTTTTTTTTTCTGGAAATCACATTTCAATTCATTCAAACCAAAATGATGATTACATGGTTGCTTACAAGATTATCAAAAACACCGAAATACAAGATAATCAAAACCCGAATACAAATGATGACACCAATTGCAAGTACATTGCGAAGAGAAAGAGCTATGCACCGCAAAGACATCCAATTTTTGTAGATGTAGTAGTGATGAATGATGGTATGAACCGGAAACAACTCCGACCATTTGAAATGATTATCTTCTTCAATAAGAAATGCTCCTAATTAAACTTTGAGTCCAGTTCCTAGTTAATATTTCTGCGAGCAGCAAAAATTCACGCATTAATTGGCTAGGTAAACTTTAAATTCGTTTCACATTTCGGTCAATTATGTGTGACTCGGAAAAATAAAGCGTAAAATGCATAAGTGTGTGTTTAATTCCAAAATTGTCGACAGAACCGCCACGATATAAAGAGTCAGTTTTAACTAAAAACATATCCTACTTTTCTCTTCAAAAAACATAAAAACTATTTTTTCCTAAAAACTAGTCCCTCTAAATCTCCTGAAAAGCAAAAAAGTTAAAGATTTCCATGTCGTGGAAAAAAAAGAAAAGGGGTCACATACTTCTTTGATGTGGCCCGACCACATCGTAGCTGCTCCGTGACAGAACTGCATGTAAGTCGGTTTTCATTTTCGAAGTGGGCTCTGAACCGGTTTGGCTACGGCTTGGTTTTGGACCGGCCCCGAACTAGTTCGGTTAGTGACAGTTTTTATTATTGGCATTTTGTAACTAAAAACACAGTTAATGGGCCGGTTCAATCAACCCATGCACATGATTTTTTCAATTGGCGGGTTTATGGTATGTTGTTCTCTTTTATACTAGATATTTTGATGCAATCTTATGATATTTATAATTGTCATGTACACTCATACACAAATAGTTTTAAATATTGTACAGACAAAATCCAACATAATTGCAAGTACTCTTATTTGAAACAAAGAGCCTCGAACAACACGTATGTAGAGTTTTTCTCTTTTCTCTTCCACAATCGATATGTATAGGCCAAATGTTTATGTCCCGATTGCATAACACGATTTCAAAAATCAATATCCAAGATCAATCTAGTCGTACCCGAATTAATAGGATCTTAATTCTAACAAGTACGAAACTTGCAATCTATCTTTTAAAATGCGAATTCAACAAGAATGAGTTTTGTTTTTTATCTCAATTAATAAGGACTCAAACTATCTAGATTGACTAAGTACTAGTTTTCCATTCCTATTATAAAAATAAAACAATATAATGCGGAAAAGAAAACCATAAGACACCAGAAATTTTGTTAACGAGGAAAACTACACCTGCAGAAAAATCTCAGAACCTCGTCCAGCTTTGAAAACCACATTGTATTAAAATGTTACAGATACTAACCTACTACCAGACTTCGGGCTGGAATGTAGTTGAGACCGAATTAACCCTCCAAGCAATTTAACTGCAGTCGTGCTCATTACGCCTCTTGAACCTCGCAAGTTCCATACATTTGATTCCCTTAACTAACGTCCTTTATAGCCTAAGAGTTGCTTCAACCTCAGTGAAAAATTTTGATACCAATCTGCCTCTAACATACAAACCTATTTGATTTCTCTTTTAATTTTGTACTAGGTTTGGTAATCTATATGTAATAGACAAAGTCTAACAAACCTCACGAATTTGGAACGCTTACATTCAATTAGATGATTACTAACCACCTCTCAAGAACAATCCAAAAGAAGATTTTAGATATCTATCTTAAGGAATCACAACATCTGAGACGAAGAGAAGTTGTGATTTCTATCTATCACAATCCTGATATGAGATTACTGAATCCTAAAGATCAATAAGACTAAGATCTGGATACACGAACTATCAGTTAAAGATAGTCTAATTGTGCCTCACGAATCCCTAACTGAAGTCTTCAAAGTCCCAAGCTAATTATGTTTCAAAGAGGAAACCTGGGTTATAAAGGAAGACTCTAGCAAGCAACTAGGACACAGGAGTGCCATGGATTACGAAATCCTGTTGCAAAAATCTCTTTATTTACAGATCTAAAGACTTCGGGTTTGTTTTGGGGTAAAAACTGATTCTGCTGGAAATGTTAAATTTGGGTGTGACGCCGAGAAACGAATCTAAACCCTAAACAAATACACTGCACAGGAGTACTTTAGATTCGAGAGATCAATCTGTACAATTCTGGCCTAAACCAAGAAATGGTCGTTCCATACTTGCTTCGATCACAAAGTGAAGGAGAAGGGTTGATTTTAGGGAGGGAAGCCAAGAAGGTGTTGAGATAAAAAAATATTGAATTTTGAAGGTGTGGTTGTTTTATGACTTGTATCAGAATATTGAACTGACTTGCGGAATATAAGCTATCTGTTCTTCGTGTTTTCTGGATACTTATGTTGATAACACTTGTCCTTTATCGAAATAGGTCGAAAACATATTTATCCAAGTCATGATTGAGCCCCTGATCTCGTAGGAAGTGGAGACAGTTAAGTAGTGTAGAAGTGGAGTCGTGTAAAAAGTGGTGACCATCATGTTTCCATCACGAGGGAAGACTAGTCATCCTTACACCCACTACTCACTTACTGCTCATTAACTGTCCGTCCTTTCCTTACACTTTCTCGTAATGGGGGTGTTGCACGCCGCACGCTGTAAACCGCCAGACCAATACCCCAGTTTGTGACATGTTTGATGTCTCGAGTATTTTCGTGGAAAATATGCAGCAGATTGCTGAGTGGGTCTTGTGTGCAAGACCTAGCTATTCTGACCAATCGCGCAAACTAGGCGGCGGGTGATCATGTATGGCGAGCTAAGTCATGAGACTTTTCACAAGAAATAGTGTGTGACGCTAATAAGTTAGTCTTGATTGGTCACCTACAATTTAATCTAAGCCGATCAATTCGGCTGGCGAAGTTGGACGACCGAGATTGTAATTATGAAAAAAGGTGGCCATTGATTATGACCACATCTCGTTGGCGCCTATCAGTGGCATAATGACACCTGCCAGTGGCATAGTGGCGGAGTGGCGCCTACCAGTGGAGTAATGACGGTGTGGCGCCTGCCAGTGGGATAGTGGCTAATGACGCCTGCCAATGAAAGTGAAATTAAAATGTAAACGAATTTTTTTGTTCAAAATTTTTTAACTGATAGTGCAATTGATTAGCACAAAAATAATCCACTCACATATAATAGTTATTTGTTCCATTCCATGACGTACATATCGAAATGCTTTTTATCCTCCACAAATGTCCCCCTATAACATCCTCCGATATGTGTCACAAAAATAGCGGTCCAGCTACACAAAATGGACTCCTGGTTAAGGGATGAGAACTTGCAGCCTAAAATGATGACTCCTATCAGGAAGTTATAGTTGGGGACACTTTTAGGAGATGTGTAGCATTATCGCACATCGAACCTACTATTCTTGAAGGACGCGCCGTCAATCATCCTTATTGTTAAGAGTAATTTTTCTTATTTATCCCGGTGAAATCGGGGTATACCCGGATTAGTTGGGTATATCTAATAAGAGAAAACTCGAATTATTATGAAGTAAAACATAACACTCATTGGCTAGTTATTTTCAAAATGTCGTAATCTATCTTTGCTTAACTAACACTAATAATGTGTTTAGGTTAATTAATTTAGTTAGTTAATTAGTTGAATTAAAATTCTCAAATTAGGTATTACTAGGGCTGCACATGGGTCGGTTTGGGTCGATTTTTGTCTCACCCACCACCCAATCCTCTGATGGTGGGTAACAGAAGTTGTCACCCGCAACCAACTCAACATAACAATAGGTTGGTTTTCACCCGATCCACATTACCGTGGGTTGGATCGGGTGGGTGGTGGGTTACCCACCATAAAATATAATGAACATACATTACAGTTACATACTTACCTGTATACAAATAACTTCGACTCTTACAGATTGGATGTAATAGCTTCTATCAAAAAGCTGACCCCAAGTCAAGTGTAAACAAATGACAATTAAAATCTAGAGAAGTAAGAAGTGGGTGCAAAGTTGCAAACTGCATGCAAAGTGATAAAACTAACAATAACAAGATATGAGTTCAACTGACTGAAGACTCTTCAGTTTTCAGCGAAGAAAAGTTAGCGATGATTAGGTTTAGGCATTATATATCATTACTTCAACGGGTGTGATTCATCTAGGATAGGTAATCTAAAGGTTAGTATTAACTTAGAAATATTTAGGTGGGTGGGTGGGTTGGGTCGGGTGAGGGAAGCTGTCACCCACAGTCGACCCACCATACGATGGGTTTTGATGCTGTGACCCATGGTCGACCCGCTCCTAGGTGGATTGGGTCGGGTACGGGTAATCTCAGGCGGGTGTGGGTTGGGCTGGTGGGTTGAGTCGGTTTTGTGCAGCCCTAGGTATTACTATCTCCGTTTCAAAAATAATTGGTTTTGTTTGTATGCAAATTTACACACAAACCAGCCTATTATTTAGAAACGGAGGGAGTATTTGGATTGAACTCATGGATTATGTGTTACTCCCTCCATTCCTAAATAATAGGCTGGTTTCTATAAATAGATGTTTCAAAAAAATAGGCTGGTTTCCTAATTGGGAAAGTCAAATGTTACTTTAGTTTTCTGGGACCACTTTTCTCTTAACTTCTTTTGATGACAAGTGTCATGTGGACCATTTCACTTTACTTCTTTTGCTGACAAGTGTCATGGGGACCATTTCACTTCACTTCTTTTATTGACAAGTGTCATGAGGACCACTTTCAATGATTAGTTCTCTTAATTTCCTTAATTTTCTCTAAAAACAAAACCAGCCTATTAATTAGGAACGGAGGGAGTATGATTTTTGAGGATTTTTTTTTCTTGAGATTTCTTTTTTGTAACGGAAATGAAATCACACTAGCCCAACAGGATTGCAAAGATGCTGAGTAATTTTATACTCAAAATTACAGAAGGAATCAACACTTTCAATTCTGAAAGTATGAAAAGTCGACAAGGTCGATGAAAAAAATACCTTGTCGACTGTAGGACTTTTGACATACAAAAAAAGGTGTTTAGAAATGCATGATTAGTCGGCATGGTATTAATTTCATAACCTGTCGACTAAACTATAGTCGACAAGGTATTAATTTCATAACCTGCCGACTAAACTACAGTCGGCAAAGTATAAGGATGGATACCGTGATGACCCTGTAAATGATAATTTCATAGATGAAAAGTTGTCACAATAATCAACCTATGAAGATAATGGCTAATACTAGTCGGCAAGGTCGACAAAAAATTACCCTGCCGACTTTTGTTTCGTTTTGATTCTTCGTTGTTATTTATTTATTTCATCGTGTATAGTTAGGGTTTTGAAGAAAGATTTTAAAAACATTTTAATATGTTTTAGTGGGCATGGTCGTTTTTTTGTATTAATAGTATGGACAATTTGATCTTTTAATACTTCTTTAGACACCCCTTAACGCACTAATTTGGATGGGTTTAAATTTTGTATACCCTATTCCCCAGTCTCGTAAGGTTATTTATGGAGATGATAATAGCTCTTTTACGGAATCAGTGGTAGTATATTATGCTCAATTATTATTACCAAAAAGAAGACACGTCTCATTTATTTGGAAATATCTTTTTTTTTTTTTTTTTGTTTCTTTGTTTTTTTGTTTTTTTTGGAAAATTTCCAAGCGTATTGAGAACCATATTTTGCTCTAGCAGCTCCCAAATCAAACATGTGTCTGTTTATGATGTCACCAAACCAGGATATAAGATTTTTTTTGACAGATATCATTCCTCTCTTTTTTCTGTCCCTCATCAGTAAGGAGAAGGGGATAGTTATTGAAAAGGAATACTTTTAGTGGCGCCGTTAATTTGTTTCACTAGATCTCTCCGACTATTTCTTCATAGGGAACAAAGAAAATTTAACTGTAAAGAGTTTGATTGATTAATGTATGAAAGAGAGCTTTACATAATGAGAAAAAAAGGGTTCCTCCCAAGTCTTGTTTCATATGATTGTATAGTTGCATGAGAGCTCATCAGTTGTACAAAGAAGGTACTTAATTTGGATATTATCCATCACACACTACGTACAAAGTCTTAGTAGAAGCCTTTTACCAGGAATCTAATATTTGCAAGGGCACTCTAGTTTTGATTGTTAAAGATCAATTTGTGCACTCATTATATTAAGTGTCAGGGAGTTTTGATAAATGGGCAATTTCTTGAGCTGACATTCTAGTCTGTAAATCTGTGATGGACAACTTGATATTCGTGTTCATAAATGGACTGAATGAGCCTTTCCTCCTCTCTGGAAACATGGAGGACATTGCTAGCCTAAAATGAAAGATACCCATATTCTCGTTATCAAAAACCCTTTCCAAATCTTTGATTTATCAAGATCTAATCATCAGAAAATATTAGACTAGTAAATGTGTGTGAAGAAGAGAGAACATTAAGAACTAAAAATCTTTTAAATTAACCATGGTCATCACCTAGTTTGGTGACATCATAAATAGACACATGTTTGATCATGGAGCTGCTAGATCAAACATGCTGCCAGAGGAAAATATTTTCCATTGAGGTTGTGTATGAAATGAATAGGAACCCCACTTCACTTGTCAAAAAGATGGCGACAATTCAAAGATTCTTTCTTAACTCTTAAGCTAAGTGAAAGAAACACGTTATCAAACATATCTAGCCAATCGCCAAGAGAAAATGCGCCATAATGCGACACCAGTGACCAATCTCACATGATATTTTGCCTTATTTATCCCATTAGATATCTCAGAATATTCCAGTTATTTGTTTTGGTAAGAACCTTACACTATTTCTCTACTTCAATTTGACTCAAATCAAAACATGATGGACAAAGAACTGCAGAGTAGAACGTGATGGACCAAAAAGGCACAATAGAACCTTGAAACAAAATATATTTATTTATATACACAAAACACTAAAACAAAAGAAATTAAAGAAACCCAGCAAAAGAAAAACAGTAGATCTCCTAGTTCAATAGCATAAGACTTGAATTAGGCCTTAATTTTAATAGTAGTATACTGAATGATCTAAAGCCAAAACTAATACCAAATTAACCTCTAATTAAGGATCTAAAAGTCCATGACGAAGATAAATATTATCATCAGTAACCACATATCTTTTACAACCACCACGATCACCACCACGAAGATCTTGAAAATATGATCTTGGATCACTCTCAAAATCATCCCTACGCATCCTGTAATCTCTTCCTGGAGTTTTCATCATCCTATAATATCTTACCCGCCTCTCAGAACAACAGCAACAGCAGCATCTCTTCAAGAACCAAAATAACAAGCAAACAATCAAAATCCCTCCAAGAACTTGATAACGGTTTCGTATCAACCATGGTAATCCCGTTTCCTTGATCCATGAGAAGAATTCTGAAATCTTTACATCAGATGGTCTTCTTGAATTCCATTCATCTACTAAATAATCCCAGAAATTATTTAACGCCATCATCAACTCTTTCAATTTCTGTAGTATGAATTGGTTAAAATCCCTAATGCTTCCAAATTCCATCTTCTCTTTCTTCTTTTTCTCTGCGAATTTTTCTCTGCGAATTTTTCTCAGTAGTTGATTGGAGAAGTAAATTGGGGATTTTATAGCGACTATTAAGAAGAAATGGGTTTAGAGTCTTTGGACTATGTGATCCGGGTTCCAAGTCCAACATTCGAGCCCACAATGAACTAGAACTATCCGGTAACTCTGAGTTTTACTGTAGAGGTGAAAAAAGTGAATATACCGATAGATTGGAATTTCCAAGAATTAATGTTTTCTCTTTCCCAGTACATTTGACATATGTGCACATAAGAATGCATGTGTTTCCAAGTGTCATGACTAACCCGATCGATGAGAAGAGAAATGTAAGTAAGACCATGGCAAAGGAAGACTTCAAAACCCAATGAGTTGGAAACATTATGAAGTTCATGGAGCAAGTAAAAGAGTTATTTTCATTTGCGATAACGGAGAAACCAAAGGATTTATTTTCTTTTGTGAAGAGCATTTCTGAGTTAGGGGTGGATAAGGCAAACGATTTCCTTTAACGAGCTTTTCAGAATCTTCTGTGGAAAAAGTTAAGCATTTTTTCGCCTCTATTTTTTTTTTTTTTTTTTTTTTTTGAAGGAAAAATGGGTTTTAACAACCCGAAATTTATTAAATTATCTTATTAAAATCGAGGTTCGAAGGATACATAATGGTGGAGAATAACCATTCCACCAATCGGAATCAGTAACATCAATTAAATCATCAGAAAACAGAAAGAATAACCTAATACTAAATTTACAGATTTCGAAACTTAAAGAAACGAAAAACCGAAATTGTACTGATTTACATTCCGTTGACGAAATTGACATCCTTCTAATGGTCATTAATTCAAACCATTCTGATTCCTGATCTTTTGATTCTTGATCATTAACATCGTATATGTTAAATGCTTTCATGGAAAAGAAATAATATGCCCAAAATAATATCATCACCGCCAATCTTGGCCTTGTTTGCTGAAGTAATTGATAACAATGAAGCAACATCACCACAACAAAACACCAACTTGGCTAATAGATAACAAATCTAGATGACATGGAAAGGTCATTAGATCGATTAAAGCAAAATATTAAAAGAAAAACCTAAATAGAAAAATTATTGGATCAACAATTTATTTTATTGAATAATATTATAAAAACTAATAATAGTAACCTTGATTTTCCCGGTAGATTTGAAAATTAAATCTAATCCGGACAGATCAAGGATTTTAAACGAAGAACTAAATAGGTTTACTGTTTTTGTGTGCGTTTCGGAGAGAATAGATGAGAAGAGAGGAAAGAGAAGAGCTGTGTTGTTTCATTTTATTTTATTTTGAGATGGGCTCTTCTTACCGAGGATGTTGAAAGATTATCTTTTTCCTTTGATGTCTATGCTTGTTGTTTTTATTGTACTGTGGTTTTATGGATGCACTGTCGTAGCAATCTTAGTATGGCTGTTCCGTATGATATGGTCGGCGTTGGCATGGATATATAAGCTGCTCAAGTATCTGGCTGCAATTTTTGTGAAGTTGATATGTTTCCCGCTGAAAATGATGAAATTTCCTGGAGGGAATTTTTGGATACCAAGAGTTGTGTTTGAAATCTGCCCCCGACTTTGCTTTAGGTGTGCAAGATTTTTCTCTAGGTGTGTTGGAGGAAGTGGTGGGTGGTTGTTGCCTCGCTAAGTGTCTTTAAGACTTTTGAATTACGAATCCGAATGCAGGGTCCTTCCACTTGCATGTGGAATAGAGTAGTAGATGGTTTTTCTGAAATGTTATGTCTCCAAACCTCATGTGCAAACAACTACAAGTGTTTGAAGTGGCATACTCTGAATAACCTCAAAAGTGGAACCGGATCTCAAAATGAAATAAAATAAATCACTGCACTGAACAAGAACACACTTCAAAAGCAGCCATTCATCCGGGCGTCATTCTAGAAGTCTAGAACCAACAGAACTTTCTTAGGTTGATATTACTGTAGAAAAAATTTCCGTGGAAATTACTGATACAAATCCAATGAATTATACGTAGTGGCCGGCCTGAGGACAACCTAAGATTCCAAGTTGATAGTTGATACCCCCAGGCCACATAGTACAGAACAGATACGACAAGTTGATTATAACCATAAAGGTATAAAATTGTATCATACCATTATGATTCGAAACAATGAAGATGGGTGTTGTACAAATCCCAAAGCTAGTACTATTTTCTTTTCCAATTGGTGTTTTTGGGTTGTATCTCTTACTAATTCTCATCAAATTTCTTCACAAAGTATGGTGGAATCCAATTCAGATAACAAAAATCTTTTCTATACAAGGAATCAAAGGCCCTCCTTACAAATTCCTCCATGGAAATACCAAAGAAATCTATAGAACATTATTTGAAACTCGAAGTAAACCCATGAATGACTTGTCTCATCATATCTTCCCGTATCTTCAACCTTTCCAACACTCGTGTATCCAAGATTACGGTAGGCACCCAAATTTATATGCGTTCGTGATATACTTACTAATTCAATTCATTGGTTACTAATTCTTACTCTCTCTGTTTTTTTTCCTTTTGTAGGGAAGAACTTTCTTTGTTGGATTGGATCAAAACCTCAACTGTTTATAACTGAGATGTAGTTAGTCAAAGAGATACTGAACAATAAAGACGGGGCATACCCAAAATATAAAGCAGAAGGATATGCGAAGAAGCTATTGGGAGACGGGGTTGTGACAACCGAAGGAAATAAATGGGTCAAACAACGTAAATTGGCTAACCATGCATTTCATGCTGATAGCTTAAAGGTAATCCCACCCACCACGTAGCTTTGTTTGTTACTACAGCAACGGCTAGTTCTTACTAATTTTTTTTATTATGTTTTTTCGTTCATCACGTTGTTTTTAATAGCTGAGAGTTTCATAAGAGTTCTCACGTGTATCGGAGTGTGTGAGAAATGCCTCTTATTGGCTGAGTATGAGCTGTTCACAGCCTGTCATGTTAGGACAGCTCTTGTCTTGGTCAGGACTTGCATAAATGCAGGTCTGCATTGTTTTAAGTGTGTAAGAAAGAAATCAGACTTTTGTCTTTCAATCAATGATATAATACTATTATGGTATCAGATAAGGCTTCCGCATCAGCCATTAATGGAGTTCAAACTATCAACAATTTTTCAGATCTAGTTTCTTTAAAACAATCAAAACTTTAATCTGTTTTTCAATTCAATCACTCAATGGCAACATATGAATCAAGAATCTCTCAAGTTCCTCTCAATCAAATTTCACAAATACTCAGTTACAAACTCAAAGATGACAATTTTCTTACCTGGAAATCACTTCTTCTACCACTTCTGCGTCGATATAGAGTAAATGGTTTTCTTGATGGATCTTTACCATGTCCACCTTATCTGCTCAATAATGGAGTCAATCCTGGTTATACAGCTTGGCATGATGATGATACTACTCTTGTACTATGGATTCAAATGTCTATCTCTGAATCTGTAATTCCATACGTTGTTGGAGCAGATTCTTCAAAAGATTTATGGGATAATATTGATTCAAGATATGCAAGAAGTTCATCTACACATTCAATTCAACTTCGTCTCAAACTTCAATCCACAAAACTTGGGTCAGGTACAGTTTCTACCTTCCTAAGTGAAATCAAGAAAATAACAGATGAATTGTTTGCTGCTGGTTCACAGATTCATGATGATGAATTAGTTGTTACTATACTCAATGGGTTAGGCCAAGATTATAGTTCTTTCTGTACATCTATTCGTATTCGCAATCCACCAATCTCTTCAAAGGAACTTCACAATTTGCTTCTTACTGAAGAAATAATTGTTACAAATAAGCAAAAGAATTTACTTACTGAGGCCAATTCAAAGGCATTTGCTGCTACAAGACCTTTTGTTCAAAATTATAAAAGTAATGGCAGAGGTTATCATAATTCTTCAAGACCTGCAGTTCCATACTCTGGATATATCAGACCACCCTCATCTTTTTATCCAAGAGGTTATTCTCAATTTCAGATGCATTCTGCTTCTTCATCCACAACATCACCTCATTTCCATTCAAAACCTCACTATGGTTTAACTTCTTCATCTTCTGCACCACCACCAATAACTGACAAGATTTGTCAGATCTGCAACAAAACTGGTCATCTTGCTTTGAAATGTAGACATAGATTAAATTTTGCCTATCAGAACAACTATACTCCTCACAACCTCAGTGCCATGCTTGCTACTGCCAATATCATGGGTGAAAATCCTTGGTATGCTGACTCTGGAGCAAATAGTCATATCACTAATGATGAATCTGAATTGCCTGAAGCAACAACTTTTGAAGGGGCTGATGAGATTCAAACAGCTAATGGAGAAGGTATGCCAATTACTCATATTGGTCATGTGTCTAAAACAACTTCCTCTCATTCTTTTAATCTAAACAATGTGCTTCTTGTTCCAAAATCATCTCAAAACTTATTATCAGTGCATAAGTTCACTAGTGACAACAACTGTTCTATTACTTTTGATTCTATTGGTTTTGTTGTTAAGGATTACTCAACTGGGAAGATCATTTTACAAGGGCCACATAAAGGAGGATTATATCCAGTGAATTTTACCAAGTCTACTAAGAATAAAGCTCTCTTTAGCAACAAGAATTCAGCTACAATTTGGCATCAAAGATTGGCTCATCCATCATTTCAAGTACTTCAAAAGGTGTGCAGAGATATGCAATTGTCTAGTTTAATCAAAACACCATTATTTTGTAATGACTGTCATCTAGGGAAAAGTCATAAATTGCCCTTTACTCTGTCTTCACATAGGGCTCAATCTCCACTAGAACTAGTGCATATGGACTTATGGGGTCCTAGTCCTGTAACATCTTCAAATGGCTTCAGATATTATGTTAACCTCATAGATGACTATTCAAGATTCTGTTGGATATTTCCTTTGTCTGAAAAATCTGAATTCAAAGAAATTTTTCTACATTTCAAGTCTATGACTGAAAAGTTACTGCACACTTCAATTATTAAAATTAGAACTGATGGAGGAGGGGAATTCATCAATAATGCACTACAAGAATTTTTGATTTCACATGGAATTACTCATGAGGTTTCTTGTCCTCACACTCAAGAACAAAATGGATTGGCTGAATCCAAACATAGACATCTTGTAGACACAGGGAGAACTTTCTTAATTCAATCAGGTCTGTCAGAAAAATATTGGGTTGATTCTTTTCATACAGCCAATTATGTTATTAATAGACTGCCTGTCAGAAGTCTGGAATACTTATCTCCTTTTGAAAAGTTGTTTGGTCAGAAACCAGATTATTCCTTCTTCAGATCTTTTGGTTCATCATGTTTTCCATGGATAAGGCCATATACTACACATAAACTTCAACCAAGGAGTGTACACTGTGTTTTTATTGGTTACAGTTTTATGCACAAAGGATACAGATGTTTAGATATTAATACAGGGAAAGTATACATCTCTAGACATGTGGTTTTTAATGAGACTTTCTTCCCATTGAGATCTTCAGATACAATACTTCCTGACATTACCAATTCACCAGCATTAACTGATACTACTTCTACAGCTCCATATGCCAAGATATCTGCACCAACATCTGCAACATCAACCTCACCAGCTGCCTCTATTGATACTTTATCTACTGATCCTTCAAATATTATTAAGTCATCTGATGCTTCCACTACAACAATATCTGAACATACTTCAGCTTCTGGTATTTCTTCACTGGCTAATTCACACTCCATGGTTACAAGGGGTAAAAGAGGTATTTTTAAACCCAAAGTTTTTAATACAAAATATGCTCTATCAGCAAATTTTACTTCTGATATACCACCACCAACACCTACTTGTTATTCTAAGGCAATAAAAATACCTCAATGGAAACAATCTATGGAAGAAGAACATACAGCACTTAAGGATGCAGGAACATATACACTTGTTGCACCAGATCCATCCTATAATGTTGTAGGCTGTAAGTGGGTCTTTAGAATCAAATATAAGGCTGATGGTTCTTTAGATAAATGTAAATCTAGACTGGTTGCCAAAGGTTTTCATCAACAAGAAGGAATTGACTATACAGAAACTTTCAGTCCTGTAGCCAAACCAACAACTATTAGACTCATAATTTCATTAGCAGTTCACTTCAACTGGGTTATGAAACAATTGGATGTTAGTAATGCTTTTTTACATGGGGATTTAGCTGAAGATGTCTATATGCAACAACCTCCAGGCTTTGTTGATCAAACCAAACCACATTATGTATGTAAACTACATAAATCTATATATGGTCTGAAGCAAGCTCCTAGAGCTTGGTATGATAAATTGTTACAAATTCTTCTTACTCATGACTTCAAACCTTCATTAGCAGATGCTTCCTTATTTGTTCAAAAGTTTGGCTCAAGGATTACAGTTCTTCTGGTTTATGTAGATGACATTATTATCACTGGGAATTCAACTGAGTATATTTCTCAGTTTATCAATCATCTTAAGACATACTTTCCTATCAAAGACTTGGGTTCTCTTCATTATTTTCTTGGTCTTCAGGTGAAAAGAAATTCAGAAAACCTCTTTCTTAGTCAAACTAAGTATGCATTGGACTTATTGGAGAAATTTAATATGACTGGTGCTAAGCCCTGCAATACACCAGTCTCACTTTCTATTTCACTCACTGCTTCAGCTGGTATTCCATTAGAAGATCCAAGTGAATACAGATCATTAGTGGGTGCTCTACAATATCTTACTTGGACAAGACCTGAAATTGGTTTTGCAGTAAATCAGGTGTGTCTTTATATGCAGGCTCCTACTGATCAACATTTTATTGCAGCCAAGAGAATTCTAAGATACATCAAAGGCACTCTAGACTATGGTATACTGTTTTCCAAAGGCCTTCTTACATTACATGGATTTAGTGATGCTGACTGGGCAGGATCAATTGATACAAGAAGATCTACAGGAGGTTTTTGTATATTTTTTGGTCCTAATCCAATTTCTTGGTCTAGCAAAAGACAAGGTAGTGTCTCAAGAAGTTCCACTGAATCAGAATACAGGTCTCTAGCCAACACAACAGCAGAAATTGTTTGGGTTTGTCAACTACTTAAGGATCTTCATCTCTTGCTTCCTGCTCCACCATTGATATCTTGTGACAATCAAAGTGCAGTTTCTCTGTCATCTAATCCAGTATTTCACAGTAAAATGAAACATCTGGCCATTGACTATCATTTTGTCAGAGAACTTGTTCAGAACAAAAACATTCAGGTCACATATATTTCCACTTGGGATCAAATTCTCACCAAGGGTCTGGCAGGGCCACGGTTTTCTACACTCAGAGACAAGCTAAAGGTTCTCTCTAGTCACAACCTCCAGCTTGAGGGGGGCTAATAGCTGAGAGTTTCATAAGAGTTCTCACGTGTATCAGAGTGTGTGAGAAATGCCTCTTATTGGCTGAGTATGAGCTGTTCACAGCCTGTCATGTTAGGACAGCTCTTGTCTTGGTCAGGACTTGTATAAATGCAGGTCTGCATTGTTTTAAGTATGTAAGAAAGAAATCAGACTTTTGTCTTTCAATCAATGATATAATACTATTAGTTTTAGTAGCTATAATAATTTTCATTTAATGTGAGAAATTTATATTTTGATCACAGGGAATGGTTCCAGCCATGATAGCATCTGTTGAAACAATGGTAAAGAAGTGGAAAGATTATGTAGGGAAAGAGATAGAACTGTTTGAGGAATTTAGAATCATGACATCCGAAGTAATATCAAGGGCTGCTTTCGGGAGCAGTTATGATGAAGGAGAGAACATTTTCGAGATGTTGGTCAAGTTAGGTTCACTTATGTCTACGGATTTTCTTAAGATAAGGATTCCTGTTATCAGGTATGAAGTTTATTACTTATCATTTTCTTATGTAAGTTGTCATTACAGCAACTGCTCGAGTAGTTGGTGTCTGATAAATCATTTGTTATTGTAGAAAAATTATGCCAAATCAAGACGACACTGAATCAGATAGACTAGAAAGAGAAATTAGAACATCAATTATAGGATTAATAAAGAAAAGAGAAGAAAAAGTGAATGGGGGAGAAATGGAAGGTGCATATGGGAGTGACTATCTTGCAGTACTCATGAAAGCATATAATGAATCCGACGGCAACAAAAAGATTTCTGTGGATGATTTGATTGACGAATGCAAAACTTTTTATGTGGCTGGTCATGAGACAACAACTAGTTTACTTACATGGACGTGTCTACTTCTAGCCATTCATACGGAATGGCAAGACAAAGCTAGGAAGGAGGTCTTTGAGTTGCTCGGGCAAAATGAAATTATTACTGATGACAATTTTCTTGGGAAACTGAAAATTGTAAGTTTTGTTTATAACTAGTTCCAATTACTGTTTATTTCGACAATGGCCAGTATATAAGGTTAATCGCCTAATGCTTCATTGATTTTTTTTTTTTATTGTAGATGAATATGGTCATTAATGAAACTCTAAGGCTTTATCCACCGGTTGTTACAATTACAAGAAGAGTTGGGAAAAAAGCAAATCTTGCTAACAAGTTGATTCTTCCAGCAAAGACAGAAGTAAGCGTTTCAAACTTAGCATTTCAGCACAATCCAGATATATGGGGAGCAGATGTCCATCTTTTCAAACCAGAGAGATTTTCCGAGGGTATCGTGAAAGCAACAAACAACAACAGCATGGCCTTTCTTCCATTTGGTCTAGGGCCTCGGTTTTGCGTTGGTTCAAACTTTGCTATCAATGAAGTCAAGATTGCTCTTGTCATGATTCTTCAACGTTTCCACTTTACACTTTCCCCTGCCTATATTCACTCACCAGTACACCGCCTCACTACTCGTCCCCAACATGGACTTCAGATTAATTATATTGCATGCGTTATAGTTACAAATAAATGGACAGTGCATAATTGACGAAATATTACCTTACTCGTGGAAAATAGGTGGCCCTTTGTCTCCATACATTCTATCACTACTCTTGCAGGATTGTCTAGATTGTTAATGTATACTGAAAATTTTACTAGGTGTTCAGGATTTTAGATTAATAAAAATTGTCTTGTGATCTCTCATACCTTATTTGCCAATGGTCGATTCATGTTTTGCAAGCTGAAATTAGGACTCATGTTAATATTTTAGATATTATAAATAAATCCTCGGGGCAGGTTAACTGTTTCTGCTTACCCAAAGCATCATATGTGCTTTCTTTGCTGAATAAAGTTCGTTTGATGGCATAAAACTTAGAGCGATTTTCTGCGGACCAAAGAGGATTCTCAAAATCAATTTGTACTAAATCTTGAAAAAGTATGTAATATATGTGCTTCTATAACTCATCCTGACTCGGGATAAGAAACCCACATAACTTTAATCACATAACTTTAATAAATCTCTGTCAGCCAGATTGGCATGAAAACTCATTGAGTTTCAGACTTCTAATCAGCTGCGAGCTAGAATTCTAATAGCCTTGGTAACACTATTATGATTTTTCATGACAATTGGCTTTCGGGTAATAAAACAGGAAGTTTGTGTAGTTCAAAATACCTCTGCTTATATAAATTATCTTAGCAGAGGAATGTGATATTCAAAAGATAAATACTTTCTTTGACCTTCAAATTATTTGTGGTATTCAATCTGTTTACACCTTTGCTTCTAACTCTGATGGCTCAAGATGAACAGGTACAAAACAAGGTTTATTACAAGAAAGTCAAGTTAATCTTTAATCATAGAATCAAAATATAAAATACCATATCTTGGAAAGACTATGGAAAGCTAATGTAATTCTAACTCTGTCATGTTTATTGATAACTGTTTACCGATGTTTTTTATGGAACTTCGGTGAACATGAGACAAGTGGTCATTTGTGAAAAGACGAGGGTAGCTAAATACATCACAATCTTTTAAATATTAACCTATAAGTCTTATACCTTGTGTGATTGTCTATGGACGACGTCGAGACAATACGACAACAAGATATTTACTTGACAATAGTTATAGTAATTAATAAAACCGATTGACTATTAGGATCAAAGTCAAGTAATTCGGATTAACATACAATAGTATTGTTTACTTAATTATAATAACAGTTATAATGCGGAAGTAAAGTAAATAACACAGACAAGATTTTATTAATGAGGAAACTGCAAATGCAGAAAAATCCCAGAACCTAGTCCAGTTTTGAATATTCTCATAAATAAACCGATACACAAAATATAATGCCAACTTTGTATAGTTGAGACCAAGTAGACTACCCCTAGCTACTTAGTTTCCTCAGTATCCCTGCATCTTCGACTTCTAGAGTCACGCACTGAATCACTTTTCCTTTAGATCATATTCCAAACGGTAAAGGAATAAAACTATTTGGTAACCACCCTAATCAATCTTTGGTAAAGATATATTTTTAGTTGTTGACAAAGGCTCTTCCGTTTAATCTAATATACTCTTTTGCCGGGTAAGATCAATCCAAATCTGAAAGTTCAGATCTAGATTCACAACTATCAAATAGTAGAAAACCAAGTTTCTGATCAATACGACTTTCTGATCAAATCTACCGAAGATAAATCTAATCTAAGTCGGATGCCAGCCGATCAAGATGTGCGTACAAATTCACAAGATACGAGAACTAATAAGAAAATCTTCTTTGTCTTCAAATCTTCAACTAACTTCTCAATAACCTGCACAACACAAACTTGAATCCTCTTGTGATCAATCACACACAGAAAAGAGTCTATTAACAATGGATTATCACAAGACGTCTTTAGATCCACAAATGGTTCTAAAGATCCCTTCGATACTTTGATCTAGTTTGATTGACCCTTATGTCAGAAGAGAAGTCTATAATGAATAATCAAACTAGGTGCAATCAAATATTCAACAATCGTTAGTCAATCAAATCAATAATCGAAAACTAAAATAACAATGCAATTATCTAGTTTCCCACCAATGGTACTCATAGAGCTTCTCGATCCCGCAGAAGTCTTTAAACGAGAGGTCATAAGATATTTCGCCTAATTAGGGTACTTTTCTCTCCGGGTAGATGGCTCCACCAGAAAAAGTACGAATGAAGTTTGCCTAGCTCTTAGGATAGTTTGCAAGAAATGCAAACTCAAGTATTTATAGACCAAGGTTGTTTGGACAACAAGGAAATTTCAAATCCGAAAATATTCTCAAGATATTCATTAAAGTACCTATTTTCGGTTTTTCTATTTCCAATTAAAGGTCAAACAATATTTCTGAAATCTCTCTTAGAAAACTTCTATTATTAGTTTTGCACATTAACTAACAAACCTTTTCCAGAGGATCATCAATAAAACATTAAATATCCGGATATGCTTTAATTGCTGGTAATTAAAATATATATATTTGAAAATCATCATTAAATGATCTTTAATATTTTGGTTTGGGATCATCTTGAACATCAAGGAATATCTTTGAACAATTAATGATAAGAGTTATGTACATGTTCAAATAATGTTGACATCTAGAAGCTTCTCATCTTAGCAAACCCTAATTCCTAATTCACACACAACCATGAAGAAATGTGTGAACTTTTGAAACTCGGTTTTTCTCTTGGAACCGGTTATACCATGACTCACAATATAAATTGTGACCCGTTGTACCATGCTTACCAAGATAGGTCATGATCGGATACACCATGCTTCTCAATGTAGCTTGTGAACGATTACACCTTGCTTCCCAATATAGCTTGTGACCGATTGCACCTTGCTTCCCAATGTAGCTTGTGACTGGTTACACTTTTCTTCCCAATGTGTCTTGTGACCGGTTACACCTTGATTCACAAAACTAGTTAGGATCGGTTACACCTTGCCACATAATATAGGCTATGACCGGTTATACATTCCAACATAAGTCAAGACAGGTTCTACCTTGTCATCTTGTATTGGTCATTCAAATATATCAATGAAGAACCAGACCAACGCACTTATGATTTCCCTTTCAATTATGAAACAAGATCATACAACTACTTCCTTAAACTAATGTAATAATACATGGTTTCCTGGGATGAAATCATACCTATATCCCACACATAATCAAGTAACTAAATATGTTAGAGCATTGCTCGGTCGAACTCGCAAGTGTTGTTATCTCAAGCTTGTTTGTCAAATTTAGTTGATCAAAATTATAGTCTTGATTTCTAGTCTACTTATACCTATGTATCGGATTAGGATAAAATGTGTAATTGAGCTTTAGACTTCACGTGTTCATCGATTGAAGACGAAGATCTACTGAGCAGAGCTTGGAGGAACTTCATCAACAAAAGGTATGTGGAGACTAAAACTTATCTATCACTTAGAAGTCTATTATATTCTATCTCCTAATGAGACTAAGTCGTATAGCTATATAGACTTTTATATTATACACATTTGATATTCCGAGCTGAGTTTAGCTCGGTTATCTATTACTCGAAATATGTGTTGGAAGCTTTTTACTTTAGCTACTTTCATATTTTTGACGAGTTTAGATGGAAACAATTTACTTGTTGGAAACTAAATATTAAGTCAAAAGATGATCCTGTATAAATTGCCTTGAAACATCTTACATGATTTGTGTGAGATAATCATTCGATGTCGAATCGGAAAGTTTCGTATTGATCATTCGATCACTTGAAAATTACTTATAAGCTAATAGTTTGTGTGAGACAACTATTTTCGTCTTCTAAGGATTTTCAATGATTGAAATGGGAGTTTAGAACAAAAACCTTTGTCTAGATACAGTACAGTATGCATACATAGTATGCAAACTTTTTTGGTATGATTCAGGCCCGGGAACCTTGTTTGCATACCTAGTATGTGAACGATTTTAACTGTTAAAGTCCGGGGACCTTGTTTGCATACTAGTATGCGAACGGTTCTGCCTGAGTTAGGTCCCGGACTGTTATTTTCATACCCATTTGCAAACGACTGGACAAGACCAAAGTCTGGAAGCTATAGTTTGCGTACCTGTTTGCAAACTTAGTGGTTAAAGTTCTAAAATCGGTTAAGTATGTTTTTCATACTCATGAACAAATACATTTATGAATTAAGGAATGTAATCTTTGCAAACCATGGCTTAATGTTCATGAATTTATTCTTATGAATCAATCCAAATTTGATTCAATTGGTTCATATATATTTCTGTGAAATAGTGAATAATTGAACAACTCTATGTGAAATACAATTAGATTCATTTGATTATCTTATATGATTGATTGATCATCATAGTTGATCTAGAAGTGTTAGACGAATGTAGTTAAGACAAAAGTGTTCATATGGCTAACTTCGGTTAACTATTATTGAGCCAACTCAATATACACGTTTAGGTACGGTTACCCATATCTAAATGAAGGTATATTTCATTTGTTTGTAAAAAACTAAAACCATCTAACTGTGGAGAGATATTGCTTTGGTTTTAAGCAGACTTAGCTTGAATCTTAAATCAGGTTTTCATCTAATGGTGATTATTGAATGCTTTGTTACTAAGCTATCTTAGCTTTGATTGAAAGCAAACCCTGATTTGAAAGACTATACAAGGGAGAACTCCAGCAACTAGAAAACTTAATCCCCACACTTTCGTGTGTCCTAGTTGCGACTAGAGTCGATTCTCCTTTAACCTAGGTTTTTCCAAAACCATTATAGGTTAACGACTTGAAGACTTCATTTGGGATTCGTGAAGCCAGACCCAACTATTTTCTCTATAGTTGCGTGTTATGATCTTACTTGTTTTATCGTATTGAGTACTATCTTCTCTAAGATTTGCTCGAGATTTATCTCCGATAGTAAGATATAAAAAATAATCACAAAGATCTTCGTCTCATTCTTTGTGATTCCAAATAACTTCTTCTACTACCATATAGTTAAGTTATTTTGAGGTAATTGATATTTCTAGGATGCTCTTCGGGAGTATAAGACCGGATTATCAATTTGTTCTTGTTCACCTTGATTTATCAAAAGACGGAACAAATATTCATAGGTACTTCTATGGGAGATAGATTTATCTATCATAATAGACTTATCTGTGGGAGACATATTTGTTTATAAGTCTTCGACCTTGGGTTGTAGTAACTCTTAGTTGTGGGTGAGATCAGCTAAGGGAATCAAGTGAAAAAATACGGCGTGGTTCTATAGGCGTAAGGAACGCGACTGTACCTTAATCGGTGTGAGACTTGGTTAGGGCTCAACTACATTACAGTCCAAAGTTAACTTGTAGTAGCCTAGTGTTTGTTTTATTTCATTTCTGCATTATATTTGTTTATATAATTGAAATATCACAGGTTGTGCGTAGTTCAATCAATTGGTAAATGCGACCTTGATTGTTGGATAGGAATTGATTCGCACTTGGGCATTGGTCTTTGGTATCGTCCAAGTTGTCTTTGAAATTGATTAACTCTTAATGCATTGCATTCACCCAAAAGGGATCACTAAGAGCTTCATCAATATTTTTCGATTGCACTTATAACAACCAAAATTGCAAATATTTTGAAGTTGTCCTCTTGTCTTAGCTGTAGAATCCTTTCCTCCAATAATACTTTTAGTATCATGATTCCTTTGAACCCAGAGGTGCCGAGGAGGAGCACGTTCTTGTTCAATAGGAATAGCCTGGTTAGGGCTTTTATCCTCTTCAATGTCAGGATCAGCAACTGTTGGAATAACTTCTACTGATTCTGGAATTTCCTTGACTTTCTCAATTATCTCAGTTGGAGGCAATTCAGCGGGAGATCTATCATGATGAAAATTTCTCAGATCACCGATGATGACGTTTGCATATTCCATCATAACTTGGGTTCTGAGATTAAAAACTCGAAAACCACGACTATCAGATGCATAGCCAAGAAAGATACCTTCATCGCTTTTAGAATCAAATATCCCTTTCTGTTCTCGATCTTTCAGAATGTGACACTTACTTCCAAACACTCTGAGATAATGTAGGTTGGGTTTCTTACTATACCACAACTCATAAGAAGTGTTTAGGGTTCCTGACCGTAGGTAGACACGGTTGATCAAATAACATGATGTAAAAACAGCTTCTCACCAAAACTTCAACGGTAAGTTTTTGTTATGGAGCATTACCCTTGCCATTTCCTGAATGTTCATATTCTTCCTTTATGCAACTTCATTTGCTTGTGGAGTAATGAGTGGTGAGTATTATTGAATAGTCCCCAGTTTGTCATAAAATTCAAACACCTTAGTGTCTTTGAATTCAGTTTCACAGTCACTTCTAATTTTCTTTAGCTTGCGACCTTGTTTATTCTGGATTCTATTAACAATAATCTTGATTTCATCAAGGGTTTCATTCTTATGAGCTAAAAAGCCACCCAAGTGAATCTGGTGTAATCATCTACCATAACTAAAGCATACTTCTTCCAAGCAACAGTAGGTTGTTGAATAGGACCGAAGATATCCATATGAATTAAATCAAGTGGAGCATTAGTGAGAATATCTCGAGATGATTTATGTGGAACTTTCGTTTGTTTACCCTTTAGACAGGCACCACAGACACCTTCAATCTTGGCATTGATTTTGGGAACAACTCTAACAAGTTATTTGTTGATGATCTTAGTTAGAAGGCGATAATTGATGTGACCAAACGTTCATGCCAAAGATGAGTAGATTCCACCTTAGTCAAATTGCAACAATTGCTAAACCGAGTATCTAAAAGATGACAATTATTTTTACCACGAGTTCCCTAAAAAATTATTTTTCCAGTTTTGTCCACAATGTCACATCCATTCGCATTGAAGACAACTTTATGGCCTTTGTCACAAATTTGACTAACAGAAAGAAGATTAGCAGTCATACATTTAACGTATACTACATCATGAATTTCAGGAACCTCAGGTAGTTTGATCGTCCCCTTTTTGCTTATGTATCAACAACTCTCATATCTGAATGTTACTAGTCCTCCTTCAAAGTCGTTTGATTTCACAAACCACGAGAGATTTCCAGTCATATGTAGGTTACATCCACTATCAAGAAACCATTGAAAGGGTGATGTTGATTTTAGAGTAAGAGCTCTCATACTAGCACTACTAACCCGATTGGATTTTCTTGTTAGATTTGTACATCTTTTGAAAGAATAAAACAGATGTTAAGCTTTCTTGTGAAGATCACTAGAAACCTTTAAACGTTTATTGAAAGATATACATGTATGTTGAAAATGATTATGAGAAACACAAAACATACATAAACCAACATCAACAAACTCATCTGAGAGGTTCTGAGTCGCATCAGGTTTCAGAAAGCCTAAACCTCGCTTATCTCCTGACTTTCGACAATTTTTCATGGAAGAATTAAATGAGTTATTCATATCCATAGGAGTGACTTTGACAGACTTCAAATCTTTATAATTTGCAATATCTGCAACAAGATAATAATTGATATGGATTTGTTCATCCAATTTCTTCTGGAGAATAACTAGCTCTTCAAAACGTTCTCGAAGATCAGAGTTTTTGACCATCAATTTTACTTATCAATCGTTGTTTTTCTCGACAAATTTTTTTGATGATTTTTTCTAGATCAAAGCACTCAACCTCATCAATGGTTTCTAGAACATACTCAGAGTTGAGTAGATCTAATTCTGGTGAAGCGTTTATAGAGACTTTACTATCCATAGAGTCAGATTGCTACAAACACATACTTAGGAGGTGTGGGGATTAGGTTCCCCAGTTGCTAGAGTTCTCCCTTATATAGTCTTCAAATCAGGGTTTGCAATCAATGCTATCTTGGTAACAAAGCATTCAATATTCACCGTTAGATGAAAACCTGATTAGAGTCAATCTAATATCTTTCAACAGTTAGATCGAACTTAGCTTGTTATACGCAAATGAAATGTGACTTCATTTAGATATGGGTAACCGTACATAAACGTGTACACATGGTTGGATCAACAATAGTTAATCGAAGTTATCCATATGATTACTTTCATATCAACCTTGTTCATCTTAATCACAACTAGTTCAAATTCCCCAAATGAAACTAGTTATAGAGTTGTTCAATTGTGTATATTCTCATAGAAGTATACAAGACACAATTGAAGCAAAATCGATTTTGATTCACTCGAATCAATTCATGAACATTATAGACACAGTTTGCAAAGATTTCATTCCTTATTATATAAATGTATTTGTTCATGAACAAACCGACTTTAGAACTTAACCCACTCAACTATGCAAATGGGTATGCATACCTAAGTAACCGGACTTAGTATGTTTCGCCAGTATGTGAACGGGTACGCATACTATCGTACATGACCAAACTCAATTGAATTCCCGGACTTGAACTTTAAGTCGACACGCATACGGGTATGCTTACTAAGTTCCCGGACTTCAACTATCAAACTAGTACGCATACGGGTATGCATACTTGTTGATGGTGGTTTTTAGTTTAGGGTCAAAGTTGTAAAACCCTATATTTAGCGATGTTATCCTGCAAAGGAATAAAGGCCATTTGAAAGTAACGAGTTCTCAAACCTCTTTATTTACACATGTATTGAACAACTCAGTATATATGAAATTCATTTAGAATGGTGCACACAGTAGTAATCCCAAGTATTCTGTGAATTCTATTTTATGCCAGCATTATTAACTAATGCATGACTCGCCTGATATTTTTTCCGTGCTATGTTCCCAGTAGAACTCTCAATACTGACATGACATGACGATCAATGCTCGCCCTCAGCAGAGTAGCATGAATATCCCGAAGTGTTAGTATTGGGATCTGCAAAAAAATACTCATACGACTTACATCTCTCTGACAAAGAGATTGATGTGTTCACACACTTTTAATTAAAGTTGGCGTGATTGAACAAGCATTTATTCTTAAAGAAAATCTAGACTGTTAATGTCAGTCTCAGAAAAAATCACGGCCACACAACTTGGACGCATGATTTAACAAACATAGCTTACTCCTAGCAGGACCAGGCAATCACCATAGCAACCTCCGGAGGGCCCACCAGTCCTCTAGTTGATCGACCCCCAAGTTGCTCATTCACGAGCACTTCAAACGTTGACCCAAACGTGAGCGACTGCGCTGCGTAAAAACTAGGCTCGAACGAACCAAGACCGTAAAAAACGGTCTCAAAAGCTATCATACCCGTCCAAATTCGCCAGCCTGGTTGGACGGATTAGATCATCCCATAAATGATTGGGGAAGCGCTAACGCACACGTTGGCGGGACCATTCTACCCTTACCTGATCGGTTTGCTCACGACATGGTCATGGAGCAATGAAAGTTTGCTCGAAACATGATGGACGTGATGCTTTCCAAGAGTCGCGGAAGTCCACTAGTGTCTTAAATCGATCACAACCATCCAACTTAGCCAGCCTATTTGGATGGCTTAGACCGCATTTATGATCATCGGGAAGGTGCACATGCGTTCACCGTCAGCCCAACATGGGCCCCACGTGATCGATCTCTCCAAAAGAGGATCACGGCGTTCCAAACCGCTTGGCCAAAGTTACGTATGCGTGACTGATTCAAAACCATAATTAGGGTTTGCGGCAATGCACATCTGTCGTAGTTCGATTGTGACCGTCCATCTTCGCCAGCCTAAACGGAGGGTGTAGACGTAGGCTCAAGAGGTCTCAAGGATGTCAACGTGATCACCGTGGGACCACCTTTGCGTGTGACCGGCCGGCCTATGCAGACTATGGCCCGGCGCCTCGAAACGCGCCCCCCAAAGGTGGCATGCCACACGGCCTTTAAACCTCTTTGCGGCAATATGTTTCTGTTGCAAATCGATCACGATCACTCATCTTTACCGGTTAAATTGAGTGGCCAAGATCGAATATTTTTGGGACCGAGAGGAGCAGGCATGCACGTCAGTGAGCCATCTTCACGCACACCTGATCGGCTCACTCAAAAATAGCGCCCCTACTTGGATTCGACCAAGCAAAAGAGGGATGTTTGCGCACCTTTTAAAACCCTAAATTCCATCAACGGCAGGAAATATATGCCGTAAATCATCTTGTCCGTCCAAATTTTCCAGCTTGGTCGGATAGTTTAGATTAAAAATTAGGGGATCAATGAAGCGCATCAATGATCATCGTCCGCCACTCCGCCTTAGGGAGTGATCGACCAAAGGGTGGCCCACCTATGCGGCCTCCAAACGACCAATCGAATATGGTTGGGCGTGTTTCTATTTTAAGACACTTGATCCGCGACTTATTCAATCAAGCTTTAAAACAGTGATGTTTCATTCACATCGGTTGCTTTGAGATGCTTGCTTAAAAAACAATGCATTACATATATCGAGCATGCATGATATTTAATGAATATCAATTCCTTAAATAACTTAGTTATTTAACCTCATAGTACCGTATGCTATTTCTTGCGGCGGGTCCCACGACTTGACCCGCTCGTTCGAGACATCAAACATGTCACAAACTGGGGGATACTTACTGGGGTATTGGTCTGGCGGTTTATAGCGTGCGGCGTGCAACACGCCCATTACGAGAACGTGTCAGGAGGCATGGACGGTTAACGATGATGAGGGAAGTGGGCAAATACGTGATCGTGTGACAATTACCTACACGACCCCACTACTCCATCACTTTACTTCCTCCACTTCCTATGAGATGAGGGTTGCGCTCAATAACTTGTATAAATAGGTTCTCCGACCTATTTTTCAAGACAGACAGAGAAACCAAGCGTTGTCACAGTATCCACAAAACACCCAGAACTGATATCTTACATTGTGCAAGCCAGTTCAACATTCCGATACAAGTCACAAACATCCAACACGTCCACAATCTCAACACCTTCTTCGCTTCCCTCCCTAAGATCAACCCTTCTCCTTCACTTTGCGACCGAATTGAATCTGGAACGACCATTTCATGGTTTAGGCCAGAGTCTTACAGATTGATCTCTCGAATCTAAAATCATTCCCGTGCAGTGTATTTGTTTAGGGTTTGAAATCATTTCTCATCAACACACCCCAAATTACCAAAAACATTAGAATCGGTTTTTACCCATAAACAATTGGCGACCACAGTGGGAGGTTAATCTCTCGGTTGAAAAATCGATTTTCAATTTCACATCAATCTTCTCAGGGTGGGTTTTAGGTTTAAACACATTCGTTAATCCAATTTCATTTCAAATCCCAAATGTCAACCTTCACTCCGTGATACATCCTTGTCAGCCAAGCTCTCCGAAAGCCATGAATGATCGAAGCGCAGTCACCGCGGAAGACATAGCCAAGGTATTAAAGGATGTCCTCACAAGTCAGGTTGATATCTCCAGACGGCAGAACGAGATTCTTTGTCTTTTAAGAAGCATGGTAAATCGGTTGTGGAAGGAGACATCTAACACCCTCCCGGAGAACACCATTAACGATAAAGATAATTTCGGGTCTTTATCTGAAGTCCACGCTTCCGGTAACAGCGATACAGACAGAATACGTGGCTACATCAGACATGACCCGAAAGGAAACAATCAACAAAAGTCATCCAGCAATGAAGGGCCGAGGCTGTTTCACAGAGAGACGGACTTGCCAGGAGTGTCGCAATACCCGCAGAATAAGAACGAAGGCCCGTCTTATGAAACTAAGTTGGAGAGTATATATCTCAAGACGCTTGCAGAAGTTCGGAGAGCTTTCCAACAATCCGCAACCCCGACTACCACAACTTTACCAAATAAAGAAGCGCCGGAAGAAGGAGAGATTTTCCAAGACCACCACGAAGACAAAAATTTCGCTAATGAACGACACTCAGCTCAGCCGCGTCGCAACGCTATTGATGTGGGACCCTCGGGAAAAGTTACACTTCGGCAAAACCTCCAAACTAAACGATCTGCATCTATGTCAATGCACATTTTAGCCACACCTTCGAAACGGGCCTCATATCAGAACCCGCAAAAATTCTCACGATGACAACAACCGCAAATACAAGAAAAACTGGACTCATAGTACCCGCACTTCCTGTTTTCAATGAGAAAGGTTCTGGAGATATTGGAGGCCTGGGTGCAAGATGTAGAAGTTCAACTACCTCTTGTATGGCGTTCACCAACTGATCAAGAGATGATTGATACGCGATATTGCCATTACCGCAAATTCATCCATTATCCCACCAGGGAATGCAACAGCCTGAAACGCATTGTCTGGGAAAAAATCAACTCGAGGGAGTTGCGCCTATAAACTGAGAATATTCCCTCTCTTCACAAGCCGACATGTGCAGTTTCACAAGAGAGATCGAATTGGATGGGGATTTTTCATTAGCATAAGTCATTAGCAGAAGCGTGTTACAACGACTCGGGTCTCAACTTGGGTTTTAAGAAATTATCTGGGAAAGCCCAATTTCGCTCGTTGGAACCTCGTCAACAAGTAGGTCTCGTTAAAACAATTATTTGTATGAAGGATCTTTGGAAATTTACTGGGGACTCGACGCACGCATCCCATTTTGAGAATGAATTCATTATCGTCCCTAAATTTCCATCTTATGTTTCGCTCTACATGTTTTCCTTTCGTGTGATGCAACATACACAACTTCTCTAAGGAACATTACCTGCATTCAAAAGTGAAAATTTCTAGAATTTCCATTGACTCCGTCATAATTCCTCTCAGAAGAATTACTCATAAATTATCCAAAATCAAATTCAAATATCTCCATAAAAGAAATCACTTTCTAGTTCAAAACTAAAAAAATAAATCATCACACCATAAAAGAAATTCCCTCATTCGAAAACACCTTAAAGAAGATGAGCATAAATAAGCAACCTAAAGCATTCAAGGGAAGTCTTTCAACAACAACTCGTTCTTCTGGGAAAGAGCAGCTTTCGTGTACTGGAGGGAAGCCTGCTTGAGCTTCAACTCCTACAACCTATCGATCTCTTCCTCCTGTCGAGCCACGCATTCCATGGAAGGAATTTTGTCCATTGCGCATTGAAGTTTCTGGATTTCGGAAAACCATTTGTAGAACCAAGAAGCGTTGAACTCATACTTCATAAACACGTCGCTGTGGAACTCTCAGTTTGAAATTATATCTTCAGAAACCGTGCGCCCAGTCATGATGCTCACTTGCTGAATCCTCCAACCAACACATGATTTGTGTAAGGAGTATCAAAAGGAGGATCGAAGACATCTCCAGGGAGATGATGCATCACAAACGATTTTTCATCTGCAGAAGATTCTTCAGAGGGAAGTACCTCTGCAATCATGGATGTACCCTCTCCGGAATTCCCCGCGCCGTTCGTTTTACCCTGAAGGTTGATTTCTGCCACGGTTTCATCCACAAGCTCACTGAAATGATCGGACTCCTCGCCGCTCTAGAAGACGTTTCCTTCGTCACCGACCGAGTTTGCACCATCCTTCTCATCACCTTCAAGAGGTTCAGTGTCGTCGGATTTCTCATTATGATTATGTGCCAACTTTGTGAAAGCGTTCTCTTTCGGAAACCCCTGATTTCGAATAAAGAACCACTTTTGGTGGAGATTGCTCAAGATAAATAAAACGGGATGATCAAAAGGAAGAAGTTCAAAGTACCTGCATATGAGAGGAATTGAAGACCACGGGACCACACGCCTGCTTCTTAGACCCCTCTCCTTTCTGCGGACTGCAGTCATCAGTAGTGCTAGCCCTGGTTCGTTTACCCGGAAGCGGCTTCAATCGTTTGTGATGCTTCAAAATCTCAGAAGATGGCTCGTCGCGGGGAACTGTCGCAACTTCTTCCGAGAACTTTTGAAAAGCTAACAGCTCTCCTTGCCAAAAACGCTTATACCCACCAGTCGCAGCTGACCTTCTTCCAAGAGGCAAGAATGGAAGGCTCTACTCTGGTTTGAAGATGTCAGTATTGAGAACAGATGGAACGAGATCCTTTGAAGGCATTGGCGGACGACAGAATGGAACGCCCTGGTCAAATCCCATCTGGAGCGGCCCTGTCAATATTATACGGAACCATAGTAAGGAATTCATCAAAGAAAGATGAAATGTATCCTGACATACAACTTCGCAGGAAAATGATTTCTCCAGGATTCATGGTTTTTCCCTCAGTGTGCAACACAATGTCAGAGGCGGTAGTGAAGTTTTCCGGTTGAACCACAGAAGAATGGACCGTTCCCCACGGACGAAAATCTATGGCGTACATGTTATCGATAAAATCCACAAGTCTCAACCCGGGCTTTGGACGTCTGTTTTTCCAACGGAGTATCCTTGAACCGCCATACAAACCAGAAATCGAAGTTGCAGGAACAGGGGCGTAACCTTTGAAATGTTCCCAAAAGCACGCCTGAAGAAATGTAACATGGATATGCGATTCCACTTTCTTATAGCCGTTGGAAGCATGCATGTCTACTGCCAAAGAATCCAAATGAGAATACAGTGATCCAAGGAATAATGCACCCAATGGAAGGACCACACCTTTCGCCAATTATATAACAAACACGACGAGATCGTCTCTTATAGTCTTCTTCCCAGAACCGTCATTAAGGATGTTCCTAGACAACCACAAAGACAAAAACACAACTACGCGGATTTCATCACCAGTACTTGACCCGACTTTGGTTTTGCGGGAGACCACTCAGACACCCACCAAGTGTAAAAGCATTTCGCATCCTTTTTATGTTGCTCATACTCTCCTGCCTTCTGAAGTATAACATCGAATATGACGCCTTCTACAGTAGATAGCTTATAATGGAAATTTCCAGCAATAGGAAGATTCATCAACACGGCCACGCTTTCCAAGGTAATGGTCATTTCTCCCCATCTACATATGGACGTGTGCGTGGAAGGGCGCCATCGAGAAATGAAAGTAATCAAACCAGCATCGTCTTTCTTAATGTGAAGAGTTGCAGACGCCATAACAGCCTCGATGATTCACGCTTTGGTCAAGTTATCTTTGATACGCTCATTGCCCAACAGGCGCCTCATCCATCCTTCGTAAGAGCTCGGTAGAGTGTGACAAACCTTGAAATCAATAGGATAAGGTGGATATTCACTCTTCCGAAGACAGAATATTATCACTTATGCTGGAGAAGCGTACGGAGTAGCCTCTTCATTTTCCGAACCTGTAAGCAAGGTCCGCTTATGGCCAAGATGAGTTCTAACGTTTGGAAAAGGCATGGTGAACAACTCATCATCTATATTATGCATGCCTTTGGAGTTGTTAACACCTCCCGATTTGGCAGCAGCATTACTTTCAGGTGACATCTTAACGAGAGCCTTTTGGCTTACTTTTAGACAACTGTAACGAAGCACAATAAAAGAAAGTTATTATTTCATGCTAAGAGGATGTCATATGCGCAACCGATTAATTCAACGCAATCACTGATGGTCGAAGTACGTATATGAAGAAGGAGTGGCCACTGCTCGATCTTCCGGTTGGCCTTGATATGCTCAATCACCCTCGTGGCCACTATATGCTCGATCGTGCTAACGTCCACTATATGTTCGATCAGGCCATTATACACTCGATCGTCCTTATGATCACTATATACTCGAATGTCCTATTGGCCTCAAGACGAACATGCGCAGCCGAGCCCAATCGGATCCTCACTACTCAGGAGAAAATAGGGTTGCATGGAAACATCATCAGCCGCGGGATGCATGCTCGGCTGGGTACACGAATAGACGAACAGACTTGCCGTGAGTCTTATGTCTACAGCCGAAACCTAAGATAAGTTTTGTATCACAACCTAAAGTTAGGTTTCCCATGCAAAGAAGATAAGAGCGAACGGCGTCTACTTAGGGTTTTTTGCTCGTTCTACCAATTCTAGCGATGAAAACTACTCTGCTATTAACTTTATCGCTCATTTAGAGCTAGGGTTTATATCCACAAAAAACGAGAAAGGGGGAATGAGCAACAACAAAGAATGAAGAAGAGACGAAGCGCTTACCTTGTTGTTGGCATACTTGTGTGCTATGGATGCTGAGGACGAAGTCGTAGCAGACGATAAAGAAAAATAGAGGGTCGAGTCCATTTATATACGAGATCGTTTGGCAGAGTTTTAATAGGAGAAGGTTTCCTATTTCGATCAGAACACGAAGCTAGGAAGATGGGCCCACCACGCCGACGCCCAATGGCCACACCGTCGCCGCCCTGCACGCCTGTTGATGCTCGACTTCTCCCGGTAAGCCACTTCTCTTTTGTCTTCATCCTATCATGTATGTCACCATCTATTGCTTACCCCGCAACAATGTCACTGTTACGTGCTAAGCAGGGGACTTAATATTGATGGTGGTTTTTAGTTTAGGGTCAAAGTTGTAAAACTCAATATTTAGCATTGTTATCCTGCAAAGGAATAAAAGACATTTGAAAGTAACGAGTGCTCAAAACTCTTTATTTACACATATACTGAGCAACTCAGTATATATGAAATTCATTCAGAATGGTGCGCACAGTAGTAATCCCAAGTATTCTGTGAATTCTATTTTATGCCAGCATTATTAACTAATGCATGACTCTCCTGATATTTTTTCCGTGCTATGTTCCCAGTAGAACTCTCAATACTGACATGACATGATGATCAATGCTCGCCCTCAGCAGAGTAGCATGAATCTCCCGAAGTGTTAGTATTGGGATCTGCACAAAAATACTTATACGAGTTACATCTCTCTGACAAAGAGATTGATGTGTTCACACACTTTTAATTAAAGTTGGCGTGATTGAACACATATTTATTCTTAAAGAAAATCTAGACTGTTAATATAATTCTCAGAAACAATCATGGCCACACAACTTGGCCGCATGATTTAACAAACATAGCTTACTCCTAGCAGGACCAGGAAATCACCATAGCAACCGCCGGCGGGACCACCAGTCCTCTAGTTGATCGACCCACAAGTTTCTCATTCACGAGTACTTTAAAAGTTGACCCAAACGTGAGCGACTGCGCTGCGTAAAAAACCAAGCTCGAACGAGCCAAGACCGTAAAAAACGGTCTCAAAAGCTATCCTACCCGTCTAACTTCGCCAGCCTGGTTGGACGGATTAGATCATCCCATGAATGATTGTGGAAGCGCTAACGCACACTTTGGCGAGCCCATTCTACCCTTACCTGATCGGTTTGCTCACGACGTGGTCATGGAGCGATGAACGTTTGCCCGAAACATGATGGACGTGATGCTTTCCAAGGGTCGCGGAAGTCCACTAGTTCTTAAATCGATCACAACCATCCAACTTAGCCAGCCTATTTGGATGACTTAGACCGCATTTATGACCATCAGGAAGGTGCACATGCGTTCACCGTCAGCCAAACATGGGCCCCACGTGATCGATCTCTCCAAAAGAGGATCACGGCGTGCCAAACCGCTTGTCCAAAGTTACGTATACGTGACTGATTCAAAACCCTAATTAGGGTTTGCGGCAATGCACATCTGTCGTAGTTCGATTGTGACCGTCCATCTTCGCCAGCCTAAACGGAGGGTATAGACGTAGGCTCAAGAGGTCTCAAGGATGTCAACGTGATCACCGTGGGACCACCTTTGCGTGTGACCGGACGGCCTATGCATACTAGGGCCCGACGCCTCGAAACGCGCCCCCAAAAAGTGGTATGCCACACGGCCTTTAAACTTCTTTGCGGCAATATGTTTCTGTTGCAAATCGATCACGACCACTCATCTTTACCGGTCAATTTGAGTGGCCAAGACCGAATATTTGTGGGACCGAGAGGGGTAGGCATGCACGTCAGTGAGCCATCTTCACGCACACCTGACCGGCTCACTCAAAAATAGCGCCCCTACTTGGATTCGACCAAGCAAAAGAGGGATGTTTGCGCACCTTTTAAAACCCTAAATTCCATCAACGACAGCAAATAGATGTCGTAAATCATCTTGTCCGTCCAACTTTGCCAGCTTGGTCGGACAATTTAGATTAAAAATTAGGGGATCAATGAAGCGCATCAATGATTACCGTCCGCCACTCCCCCTTAGGGAGTGATCGACCAGAGGGTGGCCCGCCTATGCGGCCTCCAAACGACCAATCGAATATGGTTGGGCGTGTTTCTATTTTAAGACACTTGATCCGCGACTTATTCAATCAAGCTTTAAAACAGCGATGCTTCATTCATATCGGTTGCTTTGATATGCTTGCTTAAAAAACGATACATTACATACATAGAGCATGCACGATATTTCATGAATATCAATTCCTTAAATAACTTAGTTATTTAACCTAATTGTACCGTATGCTATTTCTTGCGGCGGGTCCCACAACTTGACCCGCTCGTTCGAGACATCAAACATGTCACAAACTGGGGGATACTTACTGGGGTATTGGTCTGGCGGTTTACAGCGTGCGGCGTGCAACGCGCCCATTACGAGAACGTGTCAGGAGGCATGGACGGTTAACGATGATGAGGGAAGTGGGAAAATACGTGATCGTGTGACAATCACCTACACGACCCCACTACTCCATCACTTCACTTCCTCCACTTCCAATGAGATGAGGGTTGCGCTCAATGACTTGTATAAATAAGTTCTCCGACCTATTTTTCAAGACAGACAGAGAAACCAAGCGTTGTCACAGTATCCACAAAACACCCAGAAATGATAGCTTACATTGTGCAAGCCAGTTCAACATTCTGATACAAGTCACAACCATCCAACACCTCCACAATCTCAACACCTTCTTCGTTTCCCTCCCTAAGATCAACCCTTCTCCTTCACTTTGCGACCGAATTGAATCTGGAACGGCCGTTTCTTGGTTTAGGCCAGAGTCTTACAGATTGATCTCTCGAATCTAAAATCATTTCTGTGCAGTGCATTTGTTTAGGGTTTGAAATCGTTTTTCATCAACACACCCCAAATTACCAAAAACATTAGAATCGGTTTTTACCCATAAACAACTGGCGACCATAGTGGGAGGTTAATCTCTCGGTTGAAAAATCAATTTTCAATTTCACATCAATCTTCTCAGGGTGGGTTTTAGGTTTAAACACATTCATTAATCCAATTTCATTTCAAATCCCAAATGTCAACTTTCACTCCGTGATATATCCTTGTTAGCCAAGCTCTCCGAAAACCATGAATGATCGAAGCGCAGGCACCGCGGAAGACATAGCCAAGGTATTAAAGGATGTCCTCACAAGTCGGGCTGATATATCCAGACGGCAGAACGAGATTCTTTGTCTTTTAAGAAGCATGGTAAACCGGTTGGGAAGGAGACAACTAACACCCGCCCGGAGAACACCATTAACGGTAAAGATAATTTTGGGTCTCTATATGAAGTCCACCCTTCCGGTAACAGCGATACAGATAGAATACGTGGCCACATCAGACATCACCCCAAGGGAAACAATCAACAAAATTCAGCCAGCAATGAAAGGCCGAGGCAGTTTCACAGGGAGAAAGACTCACCAGGAGTGTCGCAATACCCGCAGAATAAGAACGAAGGCCCGGCTTATGAAACTCTATTGGAGAGTATATATCTCAAGATGCTTGCAGAAGTTCGGAGAGTTGTCCAACATTCCGCAACCCCGACTACCACAACTTTACCAAATAAAGAAGCGCCACGAAGACAAAAATTTCGCTAATGAACGTTACTCAGCTCAGCCGCGTCGCAACGCCATTGATGTGGGACCATCGGGAGGAGTTACACTTCGGCAAAACCGCCAAACTAAACGGTTTTCATTTATGTCAATTCACATCTCAGCCACACCTTCGAAACGGGCCTCATATCAGAACCCGCAAGAATTCTCACGACGACAACAGACGCAAATACAAGAAAAGATGGTCTCAGAGTACCCGCACTTCCCGTTTTCAATGATAAAGGTTTTGGAGCTATTCGAGGCCTGGGTGCAAGATGGAGAAGTTAAACTACCTCATGTATGGCGTTCACCAACTGATCAAGAGATGATTGATACGCGATATTTCCATTACCACAGATTCATCCATCATCCCACCAGTGAATGCAATGGCCTGAAACGCATTGTCTGGAAGAAAATCAACTCGAGGGAGCTGCGCTTATAAACTGAGAATATTCCCTCTCTCCTCAAGCCGACATGTGCAGTTTCACAGGAGAGATTGAATTGGCTGGGGACTTTTTCATTAGCATAAATGTTACAACGACTCGGGTCGCAACTTGGATTTTAAGCAATTATCTGGGAAAGCCCAATTTCGCTCGTTGGAACCTCGTCAATAAGTAAGTCTCATTAAAAAAGTTATTTGTACGAAGGATCTTTGGAAATTTACTGGGGACTCGACGCACACATCCCGTTTTGAGAATGAAGTCATTATCGTCCCCAAATTTCCATCTTATGTTTCGCTCTACATGTTTTCCTTTCGTGTGATGCAACATACACAACTTCTCTAAGGAACATTACCTGCATTCAAAAGTGAGAATTTCTAGAATTTCCATTGACTCAGTCATAATTCCTCTCAGAAGAATTACTCATAAATTATCCCAAAATCAAATTCGAATATCTCCATAAAAGCAATCATTTTCTAGTTCAAAACCAACAAAAAAAATCATCAAACCATAAAAGAAATTCCCTCATTCGAAAACACCTTAAAGAAGAGGAGCATAAATAAGCAACCTAAAGAATTCAAGGGAAGCCTTTCAATAGCAACTCGTTCTTCTGGGAAAGAGCATCTTTCTTGGTCTGGATGGCAGCCTGCTTCAGCTTCAACTCCTTCAACCTATCGATCTCTTCCTCCTGTCGAGCAATGCATTCCATGGAAGAAATTTTGTCCATTGCGCTTTGAAGATTCTGGATTTAGGAAAACCATTTGTGGAACCAAGAAGCGTTGAACTCGTACTTCATAAACACGACCCGTTGGAACTCCCAGTTTGAAATTATCTCTTCAGAAACCGTGTGCCCAGTCACGACGCTCATGTCGTAGATAGTGGATAAAGCTTCTTCAACACGTTTGTCTAACGCAAAAAGACTCTTAAGTTTTCTGGAAGTGGCAATATGACCATGTTTTTTCCATATTTTGTTGTATAACTCCTCATACTTAGCTGGCATGCTGAATCCTCCAACCAGCACATGATTTGTGTAAGGAGTATCGAAAGGAGGATCGAAGACAGCTTCAGGGACAGGATGCATCACCAACGCTTTGTCAGTTGTAGAAGATTCTTCAGAGGGAAGCACCTCTGAAATCATGGATGTAGCCTCTCCGGAATTCCCCGCGCCGTTCGCTTCACTCTGAAGGTTGATTTATGCCACAGTTTCATCCCCAAGCTCACTGAAATGATCGGACTCCTTGCCGCTCTAGAAGAGACTTCCTTCGTCACCGACCGAGTTTGCACCATCCTTCTCATCACCTTCAAGAGGTTCAGTGTCACCGGATTTCTCATTATGACTACGTGCCAACTTTGTGAAAGCGTTCTCTTTCGGCAACCCCTGGTTTCGAATAAAGAACCACCTTTGGTGGAGATTGCTCAAGATAAATAAAACGGGATGATCAAAAGGAAGAAGTTCAAAGTACCTGCATATGAGAGGAATTGAAGACCACGGGACCACACGCCTGCTTCTTAGACCCCTCTCCTTTCTACGGACTGCAGTCATTAGTAGTGCTAGCCCTGGTTCGTTTACCCGGAAGCGGCTTCAATCGTTTGTGATGCTTCAAAATCTCAGAAGATGGCTCGTCGCGGGGAACTGTCGCAACTTCTTTCGAGAACTTTTGAAAAGCTAACAGCTCTCCTTGCCAAAAATGCTTATACCCACCAGTCACAGCTGGCCTTCTTCCAAGAGGAAAGAATGGAAGGCTCTACTCTGGTTTGAAGATGTTAGTATTGAGAACAGATGGAACGAGATCCTTTGAAGGCATTGGCGGACGACATAATGGAACGCCCTGGTCAAATCCCATCTGGAGCGGCCCTGTCAATATTATACGGATCCATAGTAAGGAATTGATCAAAGAAAGATGGAATGTATTCTGACATACAACTTCGCAGGAAAATGATTTCTCCAAGATTCATGGTTTTTCCCTCAGTGTGCAACACAATGTCAGATGCGGTAGTGAAGTTTTTCGGTTGAACCACAGAAGAATGGACCGTTCCCCACGGACGAAAATCTATGGCGTACATGTTATCGATAAAATCCACAAGTCTCAACCCGGGATTTGGACGTCTGTTTTTCCAACGGAGTATCCTTGAACCGCCATACAAACCAGAAAGCGAAGTTGCAGGAACAGGGGCGTAACCTTTGAAATGTTCCCACAAGCACGCCTGAAGAAAAACAACATGGATATGTGATTCCACTTTCTTATAGCCGTTGGAAGCATGCATGTCTACCGCCAAAAAACACAAATGAGAATACAGTGATCCAAGGAATAAGGCACCCAAAGGGAGGACCACACCTTTCGCCAACTTTATAGCAAACATGACGAAATCTTCTCTTATAGTCTTCTTCCCAGAACCGTCATTAAGGATGTCCCTAGACAGCCACAAAGACAAAAACGCAACTACGCCGAGTTCATTATCCATTACTTGACCCGGCTTTGGTTTTGCGGGAGACCACTCAGATACCCACCAAGTGTAAAAGCATTTCGCATCCTTTTTATGTTGCTCATACTCTCCTGCCTTCTGAAGTATAGCATCGAAGATGACGCCTTATGCAGTAGATAGCTTATAATGAAAATTTCCAGCAATAGGAAGATTCATCAACACGGCCACGCTTTCCAAGGTAATGGTCATTTCTCCCCATCTAAATATGGTCGTGTGCGTGGATGGGCGCCATCGAGAAATGAAAGTAATCAAACCAGCATCGTTTTTCTTAATTTGAAGAGTTGCAGACACCATAACAGCCTCGATGATCCGCGCTTTGGTCAAGTTATCTTCGATATGCTCATTTCCCAATAGGCGCCTCAACCATCCTTCGTAAGATCTCGGTAGAGTGTGACAAACCTTGAAATCAATAGGATAAGGTGGATATTCATTCTTCCGAAGACAGAATATTATCACGTATGCTGGAGAAGCGGACGGAGTAGCCTCTTCATTTTCCGAACCTGTAAGCAAGGTCCGCTTATGGCCAGGATGAGTTCTAACGTTTGGAAAAGGCATGGTGAACAGCTCATCATCTATATTCTGCATGTCTTTGGAGTTGTTAACACCTCCCGATTTGGAAGCAGCATTACTTTCAGGTGACATCTTAACGAGAGCCTTTTGGCTTACTTTTAGACAACTGCAACGAAGCACAATAAAAGAAAGTTATTATTTCATGCAAAGAGGATGTCATATGCGCAACCGATTAATTCAACGCAATCACTGATGGTCGAAGTACATATAAGAAGAAGGAGTGGCCACTGCTCGATCGTCCTGTTGGCCTTGATATGCTCAATCACCCTCGTGGCCAATATATGCTCGATCGTGCTAACGTCCACTATATGTTTGATTAGGCCATTGTACACTCGATCGTCCTTATGATCACTACATACTCGAATGTCCTATTGGCCTCAAGACGAATATGCGCAGCCGAGCCCAATCGGATCCTCACTACTCAGGAAAAAATAGGGTTGCATGGAAACATCATCAGCCGCGGGATGCATGCTCGGCTGGGTACACGAATATACGAACGGACTTGTCGTGGGTCTTATGCATACGTCCGAAACCTAAGCTAAGTTTTGTATCAATCAAAACCTAAAGCTAGGTTTTCCATGCAAAGAAGATGAGAGAGAACGGCGTCTACTTAGGGTTCTTTGCTCGTTCTACCAATTCTAGCGATGAAAACTACTCTGCTATTAACTTTATCGCTCATTTAGAGCTAGGGTTTATATCCACAAAAAACGAGAAAGGGGGAATGAGCAACAACAAAGAACGAAGAAGAGACGAAGCGCTTACCTTGCTGTTGGTAGACGTGCGATCTATGGATGCTGAGGACGAAACCGGAGCAGACGATAATAAAAAAAGGGTCAACTCTCTTTATATACGAGATCGTTTGGCGTAGTTCTAATACGATAAGGTTTCCCATTTCGATCTGAACACGAAGCTAGGAAGAAGGGCCCACCACGCCGACGCCCAATGGCCACACCGTCGCCTCCCTGCACGCCTGCTGATGCTCGACTTCTCCCGGTAATCCACTTCTCTTTTGTCTTCATCCTATCCTGTATGTCACCATCTATTGCGTACCCCGCAACAATGTCACTGTTACGTGCTAAGCATGGGACTTAATATTGATGGTGGTTTTTAGTTTAGGGTCAAAGTTGTAAAACCCTATATTTAGCGTTGTTATCCTGCAAAGGAATAAAGGCCATCTGAAAGTAACGAGTGCTCAAACATCTTTATTTACACATGTATTGAACAACTCAGTATATGTGAAATTAATTCAGAATGGTGCGCACAGTAGTAATCCCAAGTATTTTGTGAATTCTATTTTATGCCAGCATTATTAACTAATGCATGACTCGCCTGATATTTTTTCCATGCTATGTTCCCAGTAGAACTCTCAATATTGTCATGACATGATGATCAATGCTCACCCCCAGCGGAGTAGCATGAATCTCCCGAAGTGTTAGTATTGGGATCTGCACAAAAATACTCATACGAGTTACATCTCTCTGACAAAGAGATTGATGTGTTCACACACTTTTAATTAAAGTTGGCGTGATTGAACACACATTTATTCTTAAAGAAAATATAGACTGTTAATTTCAGTCTCAGAAACAATCACGGCCACACGACTTGGCCGCATGATTTAACAAACGTAGCACCAGTCAATCACAATAGAGAACGCCGGCGGGACCACCAGTCCTCTAGTTGATCGATCCCCAAGTTGCTCATTCACGAGCACTTCAAACATTGACCCAAACGTGAGCGACTGCGCTGCATAAAAACCAAGCTCGAACGAGCCAAGACCGTAAAAAACGGTCTCAAAAGCTATCATACCCGTCCAACTTCGCCAGCCTGGTTGGACGGATTATATCATCCCATGAATGATTGGGGAAGCGCTAACGCACACGTTGGCGAGACCATTCTACCCTTACCTGATCGGCTTACAGCGTGCGGCGTGCCCATTACGAGAACGTGTCAGGAGGCATGGACGGTTAACGATGATGAGGGAAGTGGGCAAATACGTGATCGTGTGACAATCACCTACACGACCCCACTACTCCATCACTTCACTTCCTACACTTCCTATGAGATGAGGGTTGCGCTCAATGACATGTATAAATAAGTTCTCCGACCTATTTTTCAAGATAGACAGAGAAACCAAGCGTTGTCACAGTATCCACAAAACACCCAGAAATGATAGCTTACATTGTGCAAGCCAGTTCAACATTCTGATACAAGTCACAACCATCCAACACCTCCACATTCTCAACACCTTCTTCGCTTCCCTCCCTAAGATCAACCCTTCTCCTTCACTTTGCAACCGAATTGAATCTGGAACGGCCATTTCTTGGTTTAGGCCAGAGTCTTACAGATTGATCTCTCGAATCTAAAATCATTTCCGTGCAGTGCATTTGTTTAGGGTTTGAAATCGTCTCTCATCAACACACCCCAAATTACCAAAAACATTAGAATCGGTTTTTACCCATAAACAACTGGCGACCACAGTGGGAGGTTAATCTCTCGGTTGAAAAATCATTTTTCAATTTCACATCAATCTTCTCAGGGTGGGTTTTAGGTTTAAACACATTCGTTAATCCAATTTAATTTCAAATCCCAAATGTCAACTTTCACTCCGTGATACATCCTTTTCAGCCAAGCTCTCCGAAAACCATGAATGATCGAAGCGCAGGCACCGCGGAAGACATAGCCAAGGTATTAAAGGATGTCCTCACAAGTCGGGCTGATATATCCAGACGGCAGAACGAGATGCTTTGTCTTTTAAGAAGCATGGTAAACCGGTTGTGGAAGGATACAGCTAACACCCGCCCGGAGAACACCATTAACGAGAAAAATAATTTCGGGTCTTTATCGGAAGTCCACTCTTTCAGTAACAGCGATACAGATAGAATACGTGGCCACATCGGACATCACCCGAAAGGAAACAATCAACAAAATTCATCCAGCAATGAAAGGCCGAGGCAGTTTCACAGGGAGAAAGACTCACCAGGAGTGTCGCAATACCCGCAGAATAAGAACGAAGGCCCGGCTTATGAAACTCTATTAGAGAGTATATATCCCAAGACTCTTGCAGAAGTTCGGAGAGTTGTCCAACATTCCGCAACCCCGACTACCACAACTTTACCAAATAAAGAAGCGCCACGAAGACAAATTTTTCGCTGATGAACGGTACTCAGCTCAGCCGCGTCGCAACGCCATTGATGTGGGACCATCGGGAGGAGTTACACTTCGGTAAAACCTCCAAACTAAACGGTTTTCATTTATGTCAATTCACATCTCATCCACACCTTCGAAACGGGCCTCATATCAAAACCCGCAAGAATTCTCACGACGACAACAGACGCAAATACAAGAAAAGCTGGTCTCAGAGTACCCGCACTTCCCGTTTTTAATGATAAAGGTTCTGGAGCTATTTGAGTCCTGGGTGCAATATGGAGAAGTTAAACTACCTCCTGTATGGCGTTCACCAATTGATCAAGAGATGATTGATACGCGATATTGCCATTACCACAGATTCATCCATCACCCCACCAGTGAATGCAACGGCCTGAAACGCATTGTCTGGGAGAAAATCAACTCGAGGGAGCTGCGCTTATAAACTGAGAATATTCCCTCTCTCCTCAAGCCGACATGTGCAGTTTCACAGGAGAGATTGAATTGGCTGGGGACTTTTTCATTAGCATAAATGTTACAACGACTCGGGTCGCAACTTGGATTTTAAGCAATTATCTGGGAAAGCCCAATTTCGCTCGTTGGAACCTCGTCAACAAGTAAGTCTCATTAAAAAAGTTATTTGTACGAAGGATCTTTGGAAATTTACTGGGGACTCGACGCACGCATCCTGTTTTGAGAATGAAGTCATTATCGTCCCCAAATTTCCATCTTATGTTTCGCTCTACATGTTTTCCTTTCGTGTGATGCAACATACACAACTTCTCTAAGGAACATTACCTGCATTCAAAAGTGAGAATTTCTAGAATTTCCATTGACTCAGTCATAATTCCTCTCAGAAGAATTACTCATAAATTATCCCAAAATCAAATTCAAATATCTCAATAAAATCAATCACTTGCTAGTTCAAAACCAACAAAAAAAATCATCAAACCATAAAAGAAATTCCCTCATTCGAAAACACCTTAAAGAAGAGGAGCATAAATAAGCAACCTAAAGCATTTAAGGGAATCATTTCAATAGCAACTCGTTCTTTTGGGAAAGAGCATCTTTCTTGTTTTGGAGGGCAGCCTGCTTCAGCTTCAACTCCTACATCCTATCGATCTCTTCCTCCTGTCGAGCAATGCATTCCATGGAAGGAATTTTGTCCATTGCGCTTTGAAGTTTCTGGATTTCGGAAAACCATTTGTAGAACCAAGAAGCGTTGAACTCGTACTTCATAAACACGTCCCGTTGGAACTCCAAGTTTGAAATTATCTCTTCAGAAACTGTGCGCCCAGTCACGACGCTCATGCCGTAGATAGTGGATAAAGCTTCTTCAACACGTTTGGCTAATGCAAAGCAACTCTTAAGTTTTCTGGAAGTGGCAATATGACCATGTTTTCTCCATATTTTTTTGTATAACTCCTCATACTTAGCCGGCATGCTGAATCCTCCAACCAGCACATGATTTGTGTAAGGAGTATCGAAAGGAGGATCGAAGACAGCTCTAGGGACAGGATGCATCACCAACGCTTTTTCAGTTGTAGAAGATTCTTCAGAGGGAAGCACCTCTGCAATCATGGATGTAGCCTCTCCGGAATTCCCCGCGCCGTTCGCTTCACCCTAAAGGTTGATTTATGCCACGGTTTCATCCCCAAGCTCACTGAAATGATCGGACTCCTTGCCGCTCTAGAAGACGCTTCCTTCTTCACCGACCGAGTTTGCACCATCCTTCTCATCACCTTAAAGAGGTTCAGTATCGCCGGATTTCTAATTATGACTACGTACCAACTTTGTGAAAGCGTTCTCTTTCGGCAACCCCTGATTTCGAATAAAGAACCACTTTTTGTGGAGATTGCTCAAGATAAATAAAACAGGATGATCAAAAGGAAGAAGTTCAAAGTACCTGCATATGAGAGGAATTAAATACCACGGGACCACACGCCTGCTTCTTAGACCCCTCTCCTTTCTACGGACTGCAGTCATCAGTAGTGCTAGCCCTGGTTCGTTTACCCGGAAGCGGCTTCAATCGTTTGTGATACTTCAAAATCTTAGAAGATGGCTCGTCGCGGGGAACTGTCGCAACTTCTCCCGAGAACTTTTGAAAAGCTAACAGCTCTCCTTGCCAAAAACGCTTATACCCACCAGTCGCAGCTGACCTTCTTCCAAGAGGCAAGAATGGAAGGCTCTACTCTGGTTTGAAGATGTCAGTATTGAGAACAGATGGAACGAGATCCTTTGTAGGCATTGGAGGACGACAGAATGGAACGCCCTGGTCAAATCCTATCTGGAGCGGCCCTGTCAATATTATACGGAACCATAGTAAGGAATTCATCAAAGAAAGATGGAATGTATCCTGACATACAACTTCGCAGGAAAATGATTTCTCCAGGATTCATGGTTTTTCCCTCAGTGTGCAACATAATGTCAGAGGCGGTAGTGAAGTTTTCCGGTTGAACCACGGAAGAATGGACCGTTCCCCACGGACGAAAATTTATGGCGTACATGTTATCGATAAAATCCACAAGTCTCAACCCGGGATTTGGACGTCGGTTTTGCCAACGGAGTATCCTTGAACCGCCATACAAACCAGAAAGCAAAGTTGAAGGAACGGGGGCGTAACCTTTGAAATGTTCCCACAAGCACGCCTGAAGAAAAGCAACATGGATATGTGATTCCACTTTCTTATAGCCGTTGGAAGCATGCATGTCTACCGCCAAAGAATCCAAATGAGAATATAGTGATCCAAGGAATAAGGCACCCAAAGGGAGGACCACACCTTTCGCCAACTTTATAGCAAACATGACGAGATCTTTTCTTATAGTCTTCTTCCCAGAACCATCATTAAGGATGTCCCTAGACAGCCACAAAGACAAAAGCGCAACTACGCCGAGTTCATTATCCATTACTTGACCCGGCTTTGGTTTTGCGGGAGACCACTCAGACACCCACCAAGTGTAAAAGCATTTCGCATCCTTTTTCTGTTGCTCATACTCTCCTGCCTTCTGAAGTATAGCATCGAAGATGACGCCTTATGCAGTAGATAGCTTATAATGAAAATTTCCAGCAATAGGAAGATTCATCAACACGGCCACGCTTTCCAAGGTAATGGTCATTTCTCCCCATCTAAATATGGTCGTGTGCGTGGATGGGCGCCATCGAGAAATGAAAGTAATCAAACTAGCATCGTTTTTCTTAATGTGAAGAGTTGCAGACACCATAACAGCCTCGATGATCCGCGCTTTGGTCAAGTTATCTTCGATATGCTCATTTCCCAACAGGCGCCTCATCCATCCTTCGTAAGAGCTCGGTAGAGTGTGACAAAACTTGAAATCAATAGGATAAGGTGGATATTCATTCTTCCGAAGACAGAATATTATCACGTATGTTGGAGAAGCGGACGGAGTAGCCTCTTCATTTTCCGTACCTGTAAGCAAGGTCTACTTATGGCCAGGATGAGTTCTAATGTTTGGAAAAGGCATGGTGAACAGCTCATCATCTATATTCTACATGTCTTTGGAGTTGTTAACACCTCCCGATTTGGCAGCAGCATTACTTTCAGGTGACATCTTAACGAGAGCCTTTTGGCTTACTTTTAGACAACTGCAACGAAGCACAATAAAAGAAAGTTATTATTTCATGCTAAGAGGATGTCATATGCGCAACCGATTATTTCAATGCAATCACCGGTGGTCGAAGTACGTATAAGAAGAAGGAGTGTCCACTGCTCGATCGTCTTGTTGGCCTTGGTATGCTCAATCACCCTCGTGACCACTATATGCTCGATCGTGCTAACGTCCACTATATGTTCGATTAGGCCATTATACACTCGATTGTCCTTATGATCACTACATACTCGAATGTCCTATTGGCCTCAAGACGAACATGCGCAGCCGAGCCCAATCGGATCCTCACTACTCAGTCAAAAATAGGGTTGCATGGAAACATCATCAGCCGCAGGATGCATGCTCGGCTGGGTACACGAATATAGGAATGGACTTGCCGTGGGTCTTATGTCTACGGCCGAAACCTAAGCTAAGTTTTGTATCAATCACAACCTAAATCTAGGTTTCCCATGCAAAGAATATAAGAGCGAACGACGTCTACTTAGGGTTCTTTGCTCGTTCTACCAATTTTAGCGATGAAAATTACTCTGTTATTAACTTTATCGCTCATTTAGATCTAGGGTTTATATCCACAAAAAAGAGAAAGGGGGAATGAGCAACAACAAAGAACGAAGAAGAGACGAAGCGCTTACCTTGCTGTTGGCAGACGTGCAAGCTATGGATGCTGAGGACGAAACCGGAGCAGACGATAAAAAAAAGGGTCGACTCTCTTTATAGACGAGATCGTTTGGCGTAGTTCTAATACGAGAAGGTTTCCCATTTCGATATGAACGCGAAGCTAGGAAGATGGGCCCACCACGCCGATGCCCAATGGCCACACCGTCGCCGCCCTGCACGCCTGTTGATGCTCGACTTCTCCCGGTAATCCGCTTCGATTTTGTCTTCATCCTATCCTGTATGTCACCATCTATTGCTTACCCCGCAACAATGTCACCGTTACGTGCTAAGCAGGGGACTTAATGTTGATGGTGGTTTTTAGTTTAGGGTCAAAGTTGTAAAACCCTATATTTAGCGTTGTTATCCTGCAAAGGAATAAAGGCCATCTGAAAGTAACAAGTGCTCAAACCTCTTTATTTACACATATATTGAAAAACTCAGTATATGTGAAATTCATTCAGAATGATGCGCACAGTAGTAATCCCAAGTATTTTGTGAATTCTATTTTATGCCAGCATTATTAACTAATGCATGACTCGCATGATATTTTTTCCGTGCTATGTTCCCAGTAGAACTCTCAATACTGACATGACATGATGATCAATGCTCACCCCCAGCAGAGTAGCATGAATCTCCCGAAGTGTTAGTATTGGGATTTGCACAAAAATACTCATACGAGTTACATCTCTCTGACAAAGAGATTGATGTGTTCACACACTTTTAATTAAAGTTGGCGTGATTGAACACACATTTATTCTTAAAGAAAATCTAGACTGTTAATGTCAGTCTCAGAAACAATCACGGCCACACAACTTGGCCGCATGATTTAACAAACGTAGCTTACTCCTAGCAGGACCAGGCAATCACAATTGCGAACGCCGGCGGGCCCACCAGTCTTCTAGTTGATCGACCCCCAAACATTGACCCAAACGTGAGCGACTGCGCTGCGTAAAACCCAAGCTCGAACGAGCCAAGACCGTAAAAAACGGTCTCAAAAGCTATCATACCAGTCCAACTTCGCCAGCCTGGTTGGACGGATTAGATCATCCCATGAATGATTAGGTTTGGGTCACGACGTGATCGTTGGAAGGCCCATTCTACCCTTACCTGATCGGTTTGCTCACGACGTAGTCATGGAGCAATGAACGTTTTCCAGAAACATGATGGACGTGATGCTTTCCAAGGGTCGCGGAAGTCCACTAGTCTCTTAAATCGATCACAACCATCCAACTTATCCTGCCTATTTGGATGGATTAGACCGCATTTATGACCATCAGGAAGGTGCACATGGTCCCCACGTGATCGATCTCTCCAACAGAGGATCACGGCGTGCCAAACTGCTTGTCCAAAGTTACGTGTGCGTGACTGATTCAAAACCCTAGTTAGGGTTTGCGGCAATGAACATCTGTCGAAGTTCGATCGTGACCGTCCATCTTCGCCAGCCTAAACGGAGGGTATAGGCGTAGGCTCAAGAGGTCTCAAGGATGTCAACGTGATCACCGCGGGACCACCTTTGCGTGTGACCGGCCGGCCTATGCAGACTAGGGACCGGTGCCTCAAAACGCGCCCCCCAAAGGTGACATGCCACACGACCTTTAAACCTCTTTGCGGCAATATGTTTCTGTTGAGAATCGATCACGACCGCTCATCTTTACCGGTCAAATTGAGTGGCCAAGATCGAATATTTGTGGGACCGAGAGGGGAAGGCATGCACGTCAGTGATCCATCTTCACGTACACCTGATCGGCTCACTCAAAAATATCTCCCCTACTTGGATTCGACCAATCAAAAGAGGGATGTTTGCGCACCTTTTAAAACCATAAATTCCATCAACGGCAGCAAATATATGTCGTAAATCATCTTGTCCGTCCAACTTTGCTAGCTTGGTCGGACAGTTTAGATTAAAAATTAGGCGATCAATGAAGCGCCTCAATGATCACCTTCTGCCACTCCACCAAAGGGAGTGATCGACCAGAGGGTGGATCGCCTATGCGGCCTCCAAACGACCAATCGAAGATGGTTGGGCGTGTTTCTATTTTAAGACACTTAATCCGCGACTTACTCAATCAAGCTTTAGAACAACGATGTTTCATGCATATCGGTTGCTTTGAGGTGCTTGCTTAAAAACGATGCATTACATACATCGAGCATGCACGATATTGCATGAATATCAATTCCTTAAATAACTTAGTTATTTAACCTAATAGCACTGTATGCTATTTCTTGCGGCGGGTCCCACTACTTGACCCGCTCGTTCGAGACATCAAACATGTCACAAACTGGGGGATACTTACTAGAGTATTGGTCTGGCAGTTTACAGCGTGCGGCGTGCAACGTGCCCATTACGAGAATGTGTCAGGAGGCATGGACATTTAACGATGATGAGGGAAGTGGGCAAATACGTGATCGTGTGACAATCACCTACACTACCCCACTAATCCATCACTTCACTTCCTCCACTTCCTATGAGATGAGGGTTGCGCTCAATGACTTGTATAAATAGGTTCTCTGACCTATTTTTCAAGACAGACATAGAAACCAAGTGTTGTACAGTATCCAGAAAACACCCAGAACTGATAGCTTACATTGTGAAAGCCAGTTCAACATCCTGATACAAGTCACAAACAACCAACACCTCCCCAATCTCAACACCTTCTTTGCTTCCTTCCCTAAGATCAACCCTTCTCCTTCACTTTGTGACCGAATTGAATCTGGAATGACCATTTCTTGGTTTAGGCCAGAGTTTTACAGATTGATCTCTCGAAGCTAAAAGCATTCACGTGAAGTGTATTTGTTTAGGGTTTGAACTCGTTTCTCATCAACACACCCAAAATTACAAAAACAGTAGAATCAGTTTTTACCCATAAACAATACTATGGTTTCCGGACTTGGAATAACCTGCAACAGTTAGCGTACAAGTATGCATACGGTGTTATATCCAATCAATGGTTAATCGCTCTAAACTCCATGTTAATCATTGAAACATTCTTGGAAAACGGGAATAGCTGTCTCACACAAACTATTAGCTTGAAAGCAATTTTCAGCTGATCAATAGATCAACACGAAACATTCCGAGTCTAAATTAAATGACTGTCTCACAGAAATCATGTAAGATGTTACCAGGCGATTTTCACATGATCATCTTTTGACTTTCGTCAAGAATAAAGATGAACTTGGTTAAAGCGAAAGCTTACCAACACATATTTCGAGAAATATGAAAGCGAGTTAAACTCAGCTCGAAATATCAATTGTGTATAATATAAAGTCTATATAGCCATACGACTTTTGTCTCAGTAGGAGATATAATAGAAATCGACTTATGAGTGATAGACGAGTTCAAGTCTCCACATACCTTTTGTTGATGAAATTCCACAAGCTCCCCTTAGTAGTTCTTCGTCTTCAATCGATGAACGCCGTGAAGTCTAAAGCTCAACTACACATTCTATCCTAATCTGAGACATAGCTATAAGTAGACTAGAAATCAAGACTTATAGTTTTGACAACTAAACTTGACAAAAAAGCTTGAGATAGCAACGCTTGCGAGTTCGATCGAGCAATGCTCTAACAATATGACCAAGTCTAATCACTGGAATATTATATATACAGCTTATGTTTTCAATATAATACGACTTGAAAGATACGTTAGGAATGGAAACAAGTCAAGTCAGTATTACTAACCTCAAGCTGAAGGATGATGTCTTTATTGCTGTCGTTACTTCTTCAATTCTTCAGATCTTCAGAGTAATACTTGTAAGCCTCAACATACCTAGCCTTTCTTATCTAGCCTAAACTAAATTGACTCTAGTAATTAATCAAGCGACTCTAGATGAGTTTTGAAACTAAAATATGACAACCAAACTTGACATACCAATGCTTGGTGGGTTCAACCAAGCTATGCTATAACAATTGTTTATCAATCGGTCGTTTACTAGACAGTGTAGTTTGGAAAAGGAGGATACTCGATACCCTCAATATTAATCTTTCACTTTTGCAACTATCTTATTTCATCTTATCAAAGTTCATTATTAATCTTTGACGAGAATTACAAAAAGTAAAAACACTCAAAAAAGCAAAGAAAACTATTAAGCTTAGTCTAATGGCACCCAAAATTCAACTTTCACAGATGAAAAGCGTTGCCAAAATGGTTAATATAGATAGAGTTCAACATATTCGTTGAATGTGATATATAATCAACACAGGAACGCCAAATGGTTTGGCGTCCCAAAAATTCCAGAAACTCCAAATGCTTAGGCGTCTAAGAAATATTTTATGGAAATTCAAACATCGGGATGATGTAGACCATAAGATTCACAATTTCGTTGGTCATCTAACGGTTGATAGATCATTTGGCGTCTGGCAGTATATCATTTGGCGTTTTTGACTTGAATCTTGAATTCCCATAAAGCTTGGATGTTGAATTTTGGTGAAGTGACGTGGGTGTGAATGTTGAATCTTGGACGAAGATTAGACTGAGCCTTATTCAATTAAGACGATGTGAGTTTGCAATCAAGAAATTGGAGAACAGTTCTTGGTGATCATTGAACACATTGTACCTCCCATGTGGGTTGTCTATCAGTCTGTGCTGCTATTAGATGATAAGTTAACCATTAATTTAAGTAATTGAACCGACCGACCGGAGGGTTCGAAGAGAGGGAGTCCCTTTTATGATCATTTTTTGTTAATTGTAAAGTAACGTAAATGTGCAATTTGATAAAAATATTTGGTTGGTAGTCAATATTTTTCTTTTAAAATTGTCCCTCCCTTTTAGTCCTATGTATCCGATCTTTTCAGAGGTATAACTGGCAAGCAAACTAGAATATAACATATCTAAAAATCCGTGTCTTGGGATTTTACAAATTTTACCGTGTTGGAAAGACTATAAAGAGATTTACACAATGAGTACAAACAACAATATTAAATTTAGAGTTTTTACAAAAACATTCGGAGGTATTTATCCTTTTAGGCACAATTAAGATAGGCGGAATGTCAATTCAAAGATGGATTTTAACTGTTTTACCCTTATTTATGTTGCTTGGTTATCATCACAATTGGGTTTATATCTCTAACATAAGAAATATAACAAATGGCAAAACAGAAAAAAAATATGAACATTTATAAAATCAGAAAAAATTTCTTAATCTAAGAGAATTGGTTCCTCCGGATATATACGTGGTACGGAGGGAGTATTAGATTCCACTCATGGGATTTACTACGGTGAAAGTTGTTGTAGGTAGAAGAAGTGTTGATGATCGGATGGTTTTAAAACGTTTAGTGACTTGAGCACCTTTCGTAGCAAATTAATTTTGTGGTAGGTTAACAAATACTCCTACGTTCTAATGTAGTAGCTCAAAAATCAAAATTATCTTTCCGTTCAAATACAAAAAGGTTGTGATATTCTTAAAATGTCGGTTGACAAATTTCCAAACACTCGCTAATGATCCTTAATAACCTTTGGCCTTGACATGTTTGTACATCCAATGATAATAACTTTTTAAAGTTTTTGCATAGGGTCCTTGGAATTGGAGGACCGGCTTCAAACTGACTGTTAGGTAGGAGGAAAAAGAAAAATCAAACGTGAACCCACGATCTTAAGTTAAAACTTAATGATGAAAAGCACTCTTAATTAGAATGGATTGGCTAACATAATAACATATCTTGCACCTTGGACGCTAGTAGTTAATTACTTTTTTTTTTTGGTTCTCCTTAATTGATCACCTTGGGTTGTAGTCTCCCGGTGCAGGATCATTTAGCCTTGGACCAGACCACGAGAGTACAAAAGAATGCTTATAATCAACGCACAACTATGATTTACCTCTTCGCAAAAGTCTGATTTTCACATCATAAGTTAAGGATGTGAAAATTCCACGAGCCATGTTATCCATATTCGTAGTATTTTCCAATGAAGGACCCAGTCGCCCCAAGGGATAGTACAGTCCCAACATAAATGAAAGCTGGAAGTTTCTTTATCTTTTCATCCATTAAAATACTGCAAAAGAGGATCAGTCATGTATCTATTTTGCATTCTTGAACTAGACTTGTTACCTGCCACAAAGAATAACTAATAGTATTCGTCGTGACTCGTGGGCAGGAGCTAGGAATTCACACACAAAACAGTTATGTTACTTCAAAAAAGTGAAAATCCATTCCAAATTACATTTATTTTTTTATTTTATTTTTGTGTAAAATAAGATCTTGCTAACCTAAATATCCTGGGGTATTTACAGGCGACCCCGAAAGAATTAGGGGCGACTAATAAGACAAAAAGGGGTGGAAAATACATAATCGGTAGTTTAGTATTTTTTTTTTTAATCTACCGATTGTGATTATGTTCTTCTCTTCTTTGAGAAATCCGAAATTCCATTGGTTCTTGAGAAATTTGAATTTGGGGCTACTACCACAATCGGTACATAAATAACATCACGATAGATAATAAATATCACGAAACTATCGACTGTGCAAATAGAGAAATTCAAAATTCGATTGGTTTTTGAAAATTTCGAATTTGGGGCAACTACCACAATCGATAGATAAAAGAACATCACGAGACTAACGACTGTACAATCGGTAGATAATAAACATCATGAAACTACCGATTGTGCAAATAGAGAAATTCAAAATTTCATTGGTTTTTGAAAAATTTGAATTTGGGGCAACTACCACAATCGGTAGATAAAAGAACATCGTCAGACTACCGATTGTACAATCGGTAGATAATAAACATCATGAAACTACCGATTGTGCAAATAGAGAAATTCAAAATTTCATTAGTTTTTGAAACTTTCGAATTTGAGGCAACTACCGCAATCGGTAGATAAAAGAACATCACCAGACTACCGATTGTACAATCGGTAGATAATAAGCATCACGAAACTACCGATTGTGCAAATAGAGAAATTCAAAATTCCATTGATTTTTGAAAATTTTGAATTTGGGGCTACTACCATAATCGGTAGAAAATTAACATCACGAGATTACCATTTTAACTATTGATTATAATTTTCGTAATACAAACCAACATACATCAATATAAACTACCGATTGTAGTATTGTCTACCGATTATGATTGGCATTTTAGACATTTTGAAAAATTTGAGATAAGGGGTGGCTTTGACCCTATTTTGTCTTATTAGTCGCCCCTAATTCTTTCAGGGTCGCCCCTAAAGACGCCGGGCTAAATATCCCTAGATGTTTTAAAAAAAAACTTTTTGTTTATGACGGAACGTGATTCAGCCCTATGGCAGAGTAACGGGATCAAACAAGCGCAAGACTATTTGTTGGTCCTTCATACTGATGGGCTTAATCAAAAAATTGGGCCTCGACATTTTAGATCTATCTTGCGCTATAGACTTAGGATCCCTCTTTTCGAGGAAGGTGACACATGCTCTAGTTGTGGCTGGGGAATGGATATTTTTGGGGATCATGCCTTGCACTGCTCGCATAGAGTTGGGATCAAGTATATACACGACCTGGTTCGTGATACCTTTGCCGACATTTGTTATCGTGCGAGTGTCCCTGCTAGGAAAGAAGTGGATTTGGGTTTCCTATCAGATACTGGTTTGGCCTTGAGACCTGCAGATATATTAGTGTACAGTCGGGACAATGGGCATGATGATGTGCAACTTTGTTCCCGATAAGGCAGTTGATGATGTTGTCGCTCGGAAAAGAACCAAATATTTAGATAACCGTTCATCTCAGGGTTTTGGTCTTGGCATGCTGGCTTTTTTAATCAGATACTGGCTTTTTCTATCAGATACTGGTTTCTCCTTTTACAGGTGGTGGGGTGCGCACCTTTATTCCCGGTAAGGAAGTTGATGATGTTGTCGCTCGGAAAAGAACCAAATATTTAGAGAACCGTTCAGCTCAGGGTTTTGGTCTTGGCATGCTGGCTTTTTCTACTTTAGGGGAGTTGGGTAGCAACACTGTGGAGTTTCTGAAAAGATTGCGCAACTATATGGCTAGTCATGATGTGAATGTCATAGTGGGGGATTTTCTTTTCCATAGAATTGGGGTTGTCATTCAGAAAGGGATTGGAGCCGAACTTGTTGCTAAGCTTCCACTAACTCTTGTAATTCTTCTTCTCCTAATGAATAAATTTTTATTTTTTGTTAAAAAAAATGGAAAAAAAAAAAGAAAAAAAAGGCAAATGAAAAAAATTTAACAACAGAAGTTAAGGAAGAGATATAAGATCAATGTTGACTTTTTATCATCGAAAGAAAGTGGTCGATATTTTAAGAGTAAAACTTCAATAGTGCTTACATTAAAAGTTATTACACAACTAATCAATCTAATCTACCACAAGGATAAACCGATTACAGTTGGATCCTCTTTTACCTAAACAAGTATTGTGCACACTAAAGATTATGAACCCAAATCAGAAATCTAAAACGTTAATATGGATAAGGCTTTCGACAACGTTAATTGGCATTCCTTATTTACGATACCTGAGAAGCATGACTTTGGTGCTAAATGGATATCCTGGATCAAATGGTGCGTAACTTCTTCACATCTTTCTGTTTTGGTTAATGGCATCTCTACGGAGAAATTCAAACCAAGTAAAGGACTTATACAAGGTGACTTTTTATCACCTTATCTTTTCTTGTTAGTTGTGGAGGTTATTTCCAAGTTGATAAATGATGTTGTAGAACGAGGACAACTTACTGGATTTCAAGTTGCGGAGAGTGGTTCAATTATTTCGCACATCCAATTCGCGGATGATACCCTTTTCTTCTTAGACGCAAATGTAGAAGAAGTGAGAAGACTTTTTATCATCTTGGAGGTTTTTGAATCCATTATAGGTATGAATTTAAATTTGGATAAAAATACCATGATTAGTGTGGGAGTCGAAGCGGTGATTGAGGCGTTGTCAAAAGAGCTTGGATGTAAGACAGAGAAGTTACCTTTCAAATACTTAGGAATGCCAATTGGTGAACATTGGCGTAGGACTATAGTATGGGAGTACGTTTTTACAAGAATGGAGCAAAGGTTGGCAACTTGGAAGAAAAGAACACTTAACAAAGCAGGTAGACTTGTTCTAATCAAAAATTGTCTCGCAAGGTTAGTATAAGAATGAAAATTTCTTTCATTTTAATATAAGTTCATTTCTTAGCTCGTGCAATTCACTTATTCTTTCAACTCTTTAGTACTTAGGTTCATTCAATTGGTGCATTCATAAATAGGAACAAGACCAGAGATAGGGACTTGAGTATTGGACAGGTCTAATGAATACGAGAAAGACATCGAAATGCTGGTACAGAACCCTGGATTGCAAGAGGTCAGCTTTCTTCTCTAAGAAAACGCTCTTAGTTTAGTTTGGTAGAACGTGGGTCTCCAAAACCCGATGTTGTGGGTTCAAATGCTACAAAAAAGTTGCATAATAGGCTATAGGGTCTAACTCCAGATCTACGAATACCAGCCTTAAGAAGTCAGTAGCCCCTAACTTAACATCAAGGCTTATACTTAGCAGCTCAAATAATGTTTACCTATTTATTACCTGTCTTTATTTCATTTGCTGGTGAGTGTGGAAAAGCGAATGGTGAAGATTATGCTAAGTTTCTTATGGGGTGCAGTGGAGGGAAGAAGAAAGCTCGTATGGGTTTCTTGGAAAAAGGTGAGTTTGCCAATAGAGAATGGAGGTCTAGGTGTAAAAAACCTTAGGATTACCAACAAATCTCTTTTAGTCAAGTGGATTTGGAGATTCTCAAGAAACAAACATAGTCCATGGAGGAATATTGTGAATCGAAAATTTAATAGAAACAACGATTTGTTAATGCAGGATATTGATAATAATCCTCAGTGTCGGAGTCAGTGGAAGAATGTGGTTAATTTGGTCCCTGTTATTCATGACTTGGCTGTTTTTACAGTGAGAAAGGGAAGGGGTATTCGATTTTGGAAGGATAAATGGTTGCAAAGGGGTCGTTTGCAAGATATTTTTCCGGTTGTTTTCAAAGCATCAAGAGATAAGGAAGCTTCAATTGCCGAGATGATTGTCAATGGGAGTTGGAAATGTGATTTCAAGAGGAGATTGAATGCAAATGAGAGACTTGAGTGGGATTTTTTGTGTCGAGACGTTACCGTACCAATGTTGAAAGATGGTGACGACGAGGTGAACATCTTAGAGAATTTTAGTACTAACAGGTGCTATGAGCTCTTGTCGGGTGTACAAGATCTGTGCCATTTTGAAAGACATCTTTGGAAGCATCCTATTCCTAACAAGGTAAGTTTTATACTTTGGGCATCCTTCCATGATTCTCTTCCTACTAGAATTATGTTGTCTCATAGAGGTATGCAAATAGAAAGTGCTTTATGTGTGTTGTGTGGAACGGAAGAAGAAAAAACAAATCATATGTTTATGCATTGCTCCTTTTCTTTCACGATTTGGGACTACTTCATTAAATCCTTCAAGATCTCATGGCCAATGCCGAGAACGCTTTTACAATTGTTTGATACTTGGGATATGAACGTCTTGCACGGAAAAGGTAAAGCTATTTGGAAAATTATTCATTATGCAATATGCTGGATTTTGTGGAAGGAAATATATGGGAGAGTCTTTGGTGGGCGTAGGAAAAACACTAATGAGATCATTGATCTAGTTAAACATTTAGTTGTTCTTTGGTCATTTAATTCCGATACTTTTAAATTTGTTCTCCCTAGTCTCATTTGGAGCAACTGGGAAGCACTCATGAGTGAGTGATTAGCTTTGTGTAACTCTTTTTCTCTTTAATATAACCTTTTTCTTCGAAAAAAAAAAAAGGTTATTCCAAAATCACATATAACGGTCTTCCGACTATAAAAAAACATAAACAATTAAAATTTACAAAAAAAAAAATTAAGATCGTACACCACAACATTAAAAGCGGTCTCAATAACCTGAATAAGTTTTTTTTTGATGGAAAAAGAAATATATTAATCAAGCAATAAAGTGCATAAGATTTACAATATATTTTTTCTCAAAAATATTGGACATCACACTGGATTGAGATATCCTTAGCTGAATTTGGGTTGAGGAATTCCGAATATTCTTTTCCCGCGTTTCCTTAGCCACCTTGTCCGCGGCTGAGTTATATCTTCTGTTAGTATATAGCACCTGAGCTTGAGGGAGTTTTTGCATAATTGTTTGAGTCTCCTTTATGGTGTTTTCTGCTCTCCAATCTGGTATTTTTCATTCCTTATTGATGGTTTCAGCTAGCATTTTGCAATCTGTAACTAAAGTAACACTAGATAAAATATTGTCACTCAGCCAAGAGGCGGCTTTTAATAAAGCTTATGATTCTGCATGGAATGCTGAAGAAGCCCTATCTGATCCCGCTGCAATTTGCATAAAAGTTTCGTTTTCCACCGAATATAGGATGGAAGCATATCCCATGGTTGAATTATCCTTTTTAAAAGCGCATCTACGAATAGAATCCAGTCCGATGTTAATCTTGACCATTTTTCTTTATGCATAATCTTACCTTGTTGAACCTTTTTGTTCTTCTCAATATTCTCTTGAGGGTATTGTTGTAAGAATTTTCTTATTTGCTCTATAAGAGAATTTGGGTTTGGTTTAATTTTATCAAAAACTACGGAGCATCTATATTTCCATATAAACCAAGAGATTGTTTCAATTTTATCAGAGAGTTTCTCAAGATCTGATCTCGTAATCCACTTTTTAATCCATGTTGCGATCGAATCTGTATCAGATCTTGAGTTGACCACATTTAGAGAACGCCCAAACCAAATAGCTCTAGCAAAAGGGCAAGATCTTAGTAGGTGTTGCTCTGTTTCTTGTACTTGAGCGTTACACATTGGGCAATACGTAATGAAATCTTTGTTATGTGCTCCAAGTCTTGCATTTGTTGGAAGGGATTTTTGAGCTAATTTCCAAATGAATAACTTTATCCTTGGAATCACTTTAATTTTCCAAATCCTTTGCCAAGGAACTTCCACTGAATTGTTGTTTTCTTGGTCTTTGTTAATAAGGAAATTGTAGACATTTTTTGCAGAGAAACTTCCTGAGGAGTGGTGTTGCCATCTAACCTTATCTTGTTCTTGACTATTTGGAGAGATGGCTAGAATTTTTTCTTTTACATCATTCGTGAAGAGAATGTCTAGTTTATCTTGATCCCAAACTTCTTCTTGTGTAATCAGTTCACTCACCCTTTGTGGAATAGGCTTTGTAGAATCAGTTGGTTTTTCAATAGTATTTTCAGTACGAATCCATTTATCTTCCCAAATTCTGACCGAAGCTCCATTTTTGACTTGCCAAACGAAGTTTCCTTTTACGAGGCTTAACCCTTTTTGTATGCTTGTCCAAATCCAGGATAAATTTGTTTTTCTAGAACCTTCTAATGGGTGGTTATTAGGAAAATATTTGGATTTCAATAATCTAGCCCAAAGTTGACCGTGCTCTGAGATAAGTCTTCTAGCCAGCTTCGTTAGGAGGGAAATACTGAATTGATGTGGGTTTTTAATTCCAAGTCGTCCTTGTGATATTGGTTTTCAAATGCTGACTCAAGCCTTAAAATAACCTCCTCTTTTTTTGTTTTTATCTTTATTCCACCAAAAGTCTCTTTGGATTTTATCCATTTTGTCTAGGGTTTCCTTAGGAAGGTCAAGGATGTGCATATGGTAGGTAGGGTAGCCTTGTAGAACCGATTTTATCAGCACCGTTCTTCCAGCTTGAGAGAGTATTTCGATTTCCAACCTTGCAGAGTATGATAGTACTTTTGTAGAAGGGGTTCAAAATTCTCCTTTCTTTTTTTATCAAAAAAGAGCGGCGTTCCTAAGTATTTATCATTTTTTGTCATCAGAGGGACTTTTAGAATTTTCGCAATAATTTTCCCATGTTTCGGATGAATTTTATGGCTGAAATATATTCCGGGTTTTTGAAGATTTATCATTTGACCCGTAATTTCACCAAACCTGGATAAGATGTCTAGAAGATTTTTTGCTTCGCCTAAGTCGGCTTTTGTCAAAAGGAAGCAATCATCGGCGAAGAAAAGGTGGGAAATGTTGGGAGCACTTTTGTTTATCTTTAGACCAGAAATTTTCTTATCAGAAACCGCCTTTTCTAGAAGTCTAAAGAGGATTTCCATGCAGATTAGGAAGAGGTATGGAGAGAGAGGGTCTCCCTGTCTTATCCCTCTAGAAGTTTTGAAAGTTGGACCCGGAGAGCCATTTAGAAGGATGGAGAAAGAAGTTGTAGAGATACATTGCATAATGAGATTAACCCAGTGATTGCTAAAGCCTAGCGTTGTAAGGTCCGAATTAATAAAATTCCATTCCACTCTGTCAAAGGCTTTGGAAAGATATAATTTTAGAGAGAAATGGCCTTTTCTGGCTTTAGAAGTTTTCATAGTGTGGATAAGCTCATGGGCAATGATAATGTTATCTGTGATTTGCCTAACGGGTAGAAAGGCTGATTGGTTTGGAGAAATTATTTTATTCAGAATTGGTTTTAGACGGTTGGAAAGAATTTTAGAAATGATTTTGTATATAGTATTACTCAGGCTAATGGGTCTAAAGTCAGCCGGGGTTTGTGGGGTGGAAATTTTTGGGATAAGAGTAATGTAAGAGTAATTTAAACTAGGGTCTAAGGTTCCAGATTTAAGGAAATCTTGTACAGAATGGATTAAATCTGGGCCTAAAACATCCCAATTGGCTTTAAAGAAACCCGGCTGAAAACCGTCTGGTATTGGAGCTCCCCACTGATTCATATTAGAAATAATGTTCCAAATTTCTTGGTGCGAAGGTACGATGGATAGGGAAAAATTTTCCTCTTCAGAAATACATGGCTCTATTATATTAGAGAGGTCTTCCAAGTAATTAGGGATCTGAGAAGTGCCTATCTGAGAGAAATGGTTTATCAGGAGCGAATTGATTTGATCTCTTTCAGAAATCCAAAGGCCTGGAGGTTCTCTAAGAGAATGGATAGCATTTATTCTTTTCTATTAGAAGCGGTGGCGTGGAAATATTCTGTGTTTTGATCATATTTCTTGAAGAATTTATCCCTAGAAATTTGGTGATAATAATCATTTTTAATCTTGTACCACTCGCCTAGTTCTGTTTGAAGTTTTTTATTTTTTTCTAGATTGGCTGCAAAATTACCGGATTTATGAAAGGAATCAATTCTAATGTTTAAGGATTTTATATTTTTGTGAATATTTCCGAATATATCTGAATTCCAATGAGATAGGTATGTAGACAGAAGTTGAAGTTTGGAATGGATGTTATAATTTTGAGCACTACTGGAATGGAGAGACCAAGAATTAGCAATTAATGAGGAGAACGAAGGATGAAAAATCCAGGATCTAATGCATCTAAAAGGTTTTTGTAATATTAGTTTTTCTGGATGTGAATCAAGCAAAAGTGGAGTGTGATCTGAACCTACTCTAGGAAGATGACTTACCTTGGTTTTGGGGAAATTTTGCGTCCATTGAACTGATGTCAGGGCTCTGTCAATTCTTTCACATATATTGGCGTCGCCTTGTCTGTTATTTGACTATGTAAAAGGAGCTCCCTCATATCCCGTATCCTGAAGTCCCATTGAGTCGATGGTATGAATTATGAAAGACTTGCTGCTGGAACTAGTTTTGTTTCCTCCTTGTTTTTCATCTGGGTCCAGAATCACATTTAAGTCTCCAATGAGTAACCAAGTCTTGTTTATTTGTTGTGCAATGTTAGCTATATAAGACCATTGTTCTATTTTGTCTTCTGATTCCACTGCACCATAAACACATGTTAAAATCACTTCCTTTTCTCCAATTTTTGTATCAAAGTGACATACATTTAAGTTAGATGAGATCAACTTCAACTCAATATTATTATGCCAAGCTACTGCTAACCCTTTTGCGATTCCCACGGACGGAACGATAAACCAATCAGAGAAATGGTATTTTTTTAAAAACTCCATTCTAGATAATGGGGCTTTGGTTTCAGCCAGAAAAACAATATCTGGCTTATAGTAAGAATTAAGATGATTGAAATGGTCCTGAGTTATGGGAGTCCCAATTCCTTGGGCATTCCAAGAAAGAAGCTTCGTAACTGAATCAGAAAAAGACTACCAGGCCACTATAAAAAAAATAGAGACAGAAGATAAAACCAAAACCAACAAAGCTGGCTGTAAATTGCTGGGAAAACACAAGAAACAAAATGAAAACTGGCAAAGCAGGGGGTCTTAGAGGTGAACACAAGTGTAAGTAGTAACACAGAAAAAACCTGTGACAGAAGGACTACACAGACTAGGAGAAACGGCGAGTTCGAAACAAAATTAGACTGGTAAAAAACCGCTCCAAGGGAAATAAAGGAATAGTTCAAAGACTAGGAGAAACAGAGATGGGTTAAGAGATTCCCAGTTTGGAAGGTTAAATAAAACAAAAACATGTACTGAAAAGAGTAATTCAAAAACTAAAACAATACATGTGACAGTTAGAGAATTAAAACCAACTTCACGGGAATGATCAGTTATTCAGGAGAAATTAAAAGGAATTAAACTTTTTCTTTACCAGGAAAACTATATCAACAAAACTAACTCTGGCCAGTGTTAAACTAAAAGATCAGAACTTCAATTAACCAGGGTAGGAAAATAGAAAGCTATATTACAAGGGACTAGCAAAAGAAGTTACATAAAATAAAATACAAACCAAGGGAAAATAGAAAACTATATGCTATATTACAGGGTAGGAAAGTAGAAAGCTATATGCTAAAAGAAAACTATATTTCAAGGGTCTGAACTAAAGCTATGTTACAAGCAAACTACTAAAAAAGCAAACCAAAAAACTAAAGATAGAATAAAATACAAGACAGGAAGCTAGTAAGATATCACACAAAAAAACATATAAGCCCTAATGGTTTCCTGATGCTGTATTTCAAGATATGGACATTCACTTTGAGTTTGATTTATGGGAGTTGTCATTTCCTTGTATTGCGCCTGAGCTTGACTGACCTTTGAACCATTTGTGTGGAGGATCCGTAAAGGTGACAGTTGGTTCAATAACTATAACATCTCTAGATTCAGCTGTTGCAGTGTTTCTTTCAACTTCATTTACCCTCAGTCTTTTAGATGTTGGCAAATTGATGTCTTCATTGAAATACTTCTCCGTTGTATTCCAATTGTTCCAGTAGTCTTGTTCAGCTGTAGAAAGTTTATGTTGTGATGAGGATGGTACACTATTTGTAGCTGGAGAGTCTAAGAAGTCCAAAGTGTTGTGCACTTGCTGAAAAGCTACATGATGTGAGCTTTTATTTTAATGACTTGCTATCTCTCCATCTAACTCTTGCTGAATATCAGTAAATGTTACTTCTGATGCTAGAGAACTAGTTGAAGAGGAGGATAAGGAGTCCTCAGACCAATCTATACCTTCTTGCACCATGGTTGGGTGTACTTCCTCCATATTGTCATATGCAAAGGGATCATGATTCTGAATTTCAGCTTCTTGTTGATGTTGCATGGCTTCCCAGTGAGCTTCCATTTCAGGTTGTTGTAGTTCAGCTTCTTGAAGTTCTGCTTGCTGTTGTGCAATCTCAAATCTTGCACATTCACTAATCTTATGGCCAATCTGATCACAGTAACCACAGAATAGTGTTGGGAAATTATGGAATTCAAAGCTCACCCCTCCAAGAGCATTTTCAGCATTAACCGAAAAATGGATTGGTCCTCTAATATTAACTAAGGCTTTGACATTGATAGAAAACCTACCATTATGATGGCGATAAGGAAAATCAAAGGAGGTAATATGACCATTGACAGAAAAATATCTTCTTAGGTTTTCACTAGTAACTTGCTCAGGAAAGAGGTTGTGAATTGTGATAAAAAAACATCTCCATTGTTAGAAACCAGTTTCTAATATCGTCAGTGATTTCTAGTTTTTTGATACAAAAAAGGTCCCAAAAACTCTTCTAGTATCTAATGATAAAACACGATTCATCTCATGCTCATTTTCAAATCTAATAAGGAAAACAACAAATCTACTTCTACTAGTTCTCCCAACAGAAATCCTACCTCTAACTTTCCAAAGAAAAGAAAGAGCTTGTCTGATATCAAAAAAATTCTATTAGAAGGGATAGGAGCAATAAACCTACCTAGAGTAGTGCTAGTCCATAGTCTCCTATTATTTTGAAAGCGATATGGGATAATTTGACTCAGCACAAAATCATTTCCATTGCTTAAAATCAGAGAGTTTTGCAATTCATCAGAAAGTTGCGACACATCACCATGCCAAGCACACATGATGATACTGGTAAAACAAAAACAACTTAAAGCCACAGGAATGTATGGAGAGAAACTTAAAACGAGAATTCAGCAAAACAAAATTAATGAAGGAAATACAAAACTTACAGAGCATGAGATACAAAACTATGGGTAAGGAGCAACCCATCATAGAGAGTTTAAATAGGGAAAGGATTGATTGAGGCGTAAGGAAATCAAAGGAAAAAAATAAGAGATTTGTTTCCCAAAGAAATCATAATTACGTGACAGGATTAAGAAACCCTAGATTAGAAAAAGCTATAGAAAACACAACCAGATGAGCAACAGATGTAAAAATTATGGGAAGAAATTCGCCAAATGTCTAATTACTAATAAGAAATTCCATTAAAACAAACCACCAGATCCTAATCAAAACTAAAAGGGTGAATTACATACGTTTAATCCCAACACTAGGTTAATGATTACCTGGATTATCCATGAAAACAATCCCCTGTAGTTGCCAGACTAAGCGTGTTGAAGTTGATTTGGATGAAAGGAAAGATTTCGATGCAGAGAACTTAATTTTCTCCGCCTCCATAAACAATTGTGAAAATCCATATCTAATTAAGATTTAACAGCAACCAGTAGCCACTAGGGCCTATATTAAGCTAATTAGAAGCTCATACGACGAAAATATTCACACAAAGATGAAGAAATTGATAAGAATTTGGGGTAGGAGAAGAGGAAAGTTGAAAGAACAGGTTATTTTTCGGGTTTTCCGTGGGAAAGCGCAAAACAGGTTTCGATTTTTTACTAACCTCTCATTTACCAAAGATTTTTCGCACGGTAATAAAAACCATTGAGATTCAAGCTATCATGTCGCTGCTTATGTTATTGACAGTTCTTGTGCACTTGTCTGTTCTAATCCTCAAAATGCACTTTGGCGACCTGTATAAGCTCATTTCTAAATTTCAACCTACACCACAACATTAAAGCAGACTTGATAACCTGAATAAGCTCATTTCTAGATTTTAAACTGTCTTTAAAAGAAATTTTATTTTGATTCTTTTAAATAGACCACCAAATAATATAATAAAATCCTAATTCCTAAATCTCCAAATTATTTTGCTCGCTACATCTAATTTGTGCTAACGTAAAAGGAGTTTGGAGAAACCCATTCATGTGGGATTCTGTTTCGCATAAAAAAAAAGGGATTATGTAATATAATGAATAAAAAATTATACAGTGATACATGGAACTAATAGCGCGTTTGGATACCAAAAACAGAAGTCAAAAAGTAAAAATATTTTATTTCAAAACTTCTTTACTTTTGAAAGTCATTCTGAAATTGTGTATCTAAACTAATTTATGATTTTTTTTGCTTTCAACAGTTGAAAAGCAGCTTCTACGTGTATATCCAAACAACACGATATATATTGGAATACATGTATCCAGTAATTAGACTCACACGAGAGTCCGAATTCGTGCACACTCCTTAACGAATGCATAGTTTACATTTCAATCTTTATCCTTGATTTAATTTAGGGAATTATGTAATGAGGGTTGTGATTCTAAACATGGAGGGTAATGGGGCCATCAGTTAATTAATCAACCAATCAGAAGAATATGTGAAATATACACTCGTTAGAGGAGTGTGAACAAATTTGGATTTCACATGATTGTAATTAGACATGTCATATTATAACTAGAACACCGCTGCCACGGTGGGGAGGGCCGACCGAAGAAAAACGAAACAAATAATAATTTCCACTGGTAGGCATATACTACATTTGTTTCAGGAAAAGCGATATTTACATAGTTTCATTTTGCCTAATAATAGGCCAAATTAATAAAGTGATCACTTTTCCTGAAACAGAAGGAAATTGAAAGGTGAAAGTATCTATTTTGCTGAAACGGAGTGAAAGTATCACTTTTCTGGAAACAAAAAATTAGTCGATATATAAACTAAAATATGGTTGTATAACATGTTATGCATCCTTAGTGGTGTTTTGTATAATGACTATGCACTGGATTTTTGAAAACTATGCCTAAAGTGAAAGTATCACTTTTTCTGAAACAGAGGGTGTACATCGTTTTATTAGTTGCAACGGAAAATTAGTTAGATGCATAAACCAAAATACGGCTACATAAAGTATTATGTATCCTTTGTGGTGGTTTGCATAATGGATATATTGTACATACATATAATTTTCTAAAATTGTGCCTAAAATGATAAATACCTCCGAATTTTTCGTAAAAACTCTAAATTTAATATTCTTGTTTGTACTCATTGCGTAGATTTTTTTATAAACTTTCCAACAAGATAAAATTTGTAAAATTTTAAGGAAAGGATTTTTTAGATATGTTATATTAAAGTTTTGTTGCCAATTACACCCCTAAAGAATATGATACATAAGGAGTTATAGTAATTGGACTAAAAGGGAGAGATATTTTGGTATTATCAAGTGCAAACCACCAAAATCTTTTTATGAAATTGCAAATTTATGTGAGGTTTCAATTTACAAAAAAATGGTCATAAAAGGGACTTCCTCCCTTCGGGCCCTCGGTCGGTCGGCCCAATTAGACATGTCATATCCAGTAACAATAAGACATGTCATATTATAATGTGAAAACTACAGACACACCCATTATTAAGACTTTGGTCACTGTCAAACCCACCGACAAAAAAGTTCAGGCGCACACCCAATTTTGGTGAAAAATTTCTCCCAAACCCATAGTTTATAAAATTAGGTCTTTTTTTTGTTCTTCTTCTTCTATTCCTTTTCTTCTTCCTCTCCACTCTACTGTTCGATTTGATTTTTAGATCTGTTCATACCGGCATCTTGTGTTCTTCGTATTCTTCTGCGTGTCTGTTGTAGTATCCAGTGACTGTGACCAAGTTCAAGAAGAAAGTCTGTCGTCAATCAAACCATGAGTCTTGTGTCTGTTCACCAAGGGATAAGATTCCGTTTCAAGGTGGATACAGAGATGGAGCTAGTGGTGACAGTTTGGTGGAGATTCAAGACTAGATCAGTTAAAGGAAGGGGATCTGATGCTGCTGATTTGGGGAGACAATTAATGGAGTTTTTATAGTTTTCAAGGGTTTGGAAGAGTGGGTTTAATTCAGGATCGATTTAACAGCCAGGAAATGAGCTTAATGAGACGTACAACTGTGTAGCTGGAGTTGTGCCGTTGTTGTTTTAATGTGGCAGTAAATGGTGATGATTGATACTAGTTTACAAGTCTTGTAAGAAATAGGAGAATGGGTTGTGTATGAAACTGGAATCTGCAGGAATTAAAGAGCCACAGATGGGGAATTGTTGACGTACAGTAGCAGCATCAGTTCTCAAGATGTGCTGTTGGGAATTGAAGCTATAGATTGTGTTGGAATGTTGATAGTCATGGTTGTGTGTGAATTTAATGATTGCAGGAAGAACAAGTGATTTTATGGGTATGAATCGTGTTGGATTGACAGAGAAAGAATGCGTATGAATAACTAGCTCCTTTTTCCCTATATTGAGGCAACGAGCTTCTCTTGGTTCGAAATATCTATCTGAATGCGGAAGGACTCTAGTTGCATCTACATACTTCGAGCCACAACCTTCGACTAGTTTCTTTTCTTCGATATTCTTTTGTGGGAGAGCATCTAAGGTTACTCAAATCTGTCCTATCCATAGTTTCTCCTGCGAGGACGAAAGTCAGTTGTGCTTGTTCAAAGGAAACTGCATCAGACCCTTACTCGATCTTCTTAACGACAAGCACACGAATGCTCAAATCACCGCTGTGGAGGCACTATCCACACTCGTTTATGATACTCCTAGTTGTTCAAGAATTGCAGCTGATGAACTTGAACGACTTGGCGTAACGACGTCGTTATCATATTGTTTACAGAAGTTCGGACGGGGTAGCTACAAGAGAAAAACGATATGGATGTTGGAGATAATATTAAGAGTGGAAAGCCATGCTGATAAGCATGTAAATGCTACGTTTATACCCATATTTATATTAGCTAGGATATAATATTTTAGTTTCTAATACTATTTTAGTGCTTTTGTAGAAAGTACAAGTGAATTCGATCATCCAGCGAATAAACAGCAAAATGTGAGACTTAATGGTGTTTGCGACGAAAATTGCAAAATGTGGTTGGCCTGGTATTTCCATATATCAGCAACCACAATGATGAAATGTGGTTGGCCTGGTATTTCCATATATCAGCAATCACAATGATGAAACGTGGTTGTCCTGGTATTTCCATGTATCAGCAACCACAATGATGAAATGGGGTTGGCCTGGTATTTCCATGTATCAGCAACCACAATGATCAAATATGATGGCCTGGTATTTCTATATATCAACAACACTTATTATGTTGGCCTAGTATTTCTATATAGCAACAACACTTATTATGTTGGCCTGGTATCTCCATATATATCAGCAACATAGAACTATTTCACAGCCGAGGTCACAATGGGAAGACAAGTTTTAATTTGCTCTTCAATTAATGCATGGTGAAGCGAGTCGACATCAGCACACTAATGCCACCTAACATTGGTCAAGAGTGACTTTATTATTGTTAGCATAAGAATGGAAGAATATCACCTCCATGACCACGTGCAAATGAAGTGCAAATGAAGAAAAAGAAAATATTAACATATCTTGTCCTTACATAAGTTCTCTTGCTATATATATATATATATATATAAAGAATCTGAAGGAATGTTTGAGACCAAATGACGTCATTTGTGCAAATACAGTTAAGGTCGGTCTAGCACATGCAAGAAAATATCATGCTTTTTAAATGAAATTAATTCATTTCCTTGGTAGTTTCATATACTATGGAAAGTGGAGATTCGCTGATACTTTACAATGTTTCGTCATATTATGACACGCGCCACAATATTATTGGGCGGATTGTATTTCATGACATGTGGCAAACTTCTATTGGGAGGTGATGTGGCGACGACGTGAATTCATCTGTGGGCTATATTTATGTGTTGTTTCAAAATGAAAATGGGGGGTCGGCCAAAGTGCCGCAACTAGAGAAGGGTTTTGAAGTTTTCTTTTTTATTCTTCGTTTTTATTAGCTAGAGTTTGATTTATTTATATTGATTTATGGTTTTTTGAGAAAACCATGTCTATCTAATCCATGTTAGGGTGAACGGATGAAGTTGTAGGTGATTTATTTTATGTTCTTGAATAAAGTTTCTACCAATTGAACTTAATGATAATGTTTGTGATTCTCTTTCAATGTTTCACCTTCCAGCTATATTTTTCATGTTCTATGCCATGTATAGTCCATAGTTAGATTAATAGAAGACCTCATTGAACCTTTAGAATAATTGAATTTTATGAATTTCGTTTGACTATTTATGCCATATATATCTAGTGCTTAAGAATTCTACATTAAGGTGACAACAAACTACCATTTTGAAAATGATAATTCTTGTCAACGATTCTTAATGAAATATCTTCCGTGTACTAGTAGCTAGGTTTGCTATTTTACATGAGTAAATTAGAGTTTTGTGATTGAATACAAATAAATTTCCTACAACGGATTCCCGAAACCTTAACACTTTCACATCTTTGGTTTCATTTTTATTATTTTGCTATCATAAAATTCTCAAAAGCATCATATTTGATTACTTGGTTTTTTTTGTATTAGTTGGTAGAGTATTTCACACTCCTCGTGGGAACGACCTGTACTTGCCATTGTCTACTAGTTAGACGTTGTGCACTTGCAGTATATTATTGTAGGTTTCCGAGCCTACCATGTTTTTGGCGCCGCTGCCGGGAAGTGGTTGCAAAATACTCTCTATTTGATATCATTGTATATAGTTTATTTCTATTTTAGTTTTTGTACATAATTTATTTTTATTTTTCTTTTATATTTTCTTTAGTTTCTTTTTACGCAGTTTGTTTGATTTTTTTTAGGTACCTTAGTGATTGAAGTGCTGCAATTGAAACCAGTAGTGGGCGAAAAGAAAGTATGCACTCGTAAAGATTTTGCAAGAGCGACTTGAAAGATCCATTAAAGGTTTTCTTAGCTCATTTTGGGTATGATTTTGATGATGATAGTGTTATTTGTGAAGTCAATGCTTTGTTAGATTCCACACCGCTGCTAGACACTAATAAATGGAAGCCCAAACTAGAACCTCTAGTTTTTTCTGATTCTCGACTAGTTTCATCAGTCGAGAATGCTCCCACCTTGACCCATAAGCCATTAAGTTCTGAATTTTTTCGTCTTGATGATATTCATAATGAAACCGTTTTAGATGATAATGGGTCTAAGAGTCGTGATATTATTGCTCCATTGAGGCCTTTTTCAGCGAGTGAATTAGAAAAAATATCAGTCGTGGAAGTTATTTCCGCTGACTTAGAACCAGATTTAGGGAGTACAATAACTGTTCAATTCTTTAGACAATCTTTAGTAATCATATGCGAACCTGATTTACTTCATATTCAAGGTTCGAATTATGATTTAAATAAGATTGAATTCAGTTTTATCTCTCTGGGTACTAATCTTTCTTATTATAGGTTCATGTTTTCAACTAATCAGATTAGTTGGGTTGATCCCCAACTCTTCAGGCTTTATATATATAATTTGTATCTTACATTGGGGTACCAACCCCACATTGGTTGAGAATGTGCTACTGGAAAGTCGGGAAACAAACACATTTTGCTTCATGGGTGTCAACCCATCAGATTTGTTCCCTGCACTCTATCTTTTATTTTTAGTTCTTTAGTTTTTGCATATGTATTTTGGAATTTCCCACCTTAATTTCAACGTTGGATGACTCAATTACATTGAGGACAATGTAAAGTTTAAGTGCGGGGAGTGGCGCTTTTGTTAGGATTTTTCTTTTAAAAAAAAAAGAAAAAAATATCTATTGCATAATGTCTCTGTTTTGCTCGAGGACTAGGAAAATATAAGTGTGGGAGTGTCGATAAGCATGCAAATGCTACAATTTATACCCATATTTATATTAGCTAGGATACAATATTTTAGTTGCTAATACTATTTTAGTGCTTTTGTAGAAAGTACAAGTGAATTCGATCATCCAGCGAATAAACAGCAAAATGTGAGACTTAATGGTGTTTGCGACGAAAATTGCAAAATGTGGTTGGCCTGGTATTTCCATATATCAGCAACCACAATGATGAAATGTGGTTGGCCTGGTATTTCCATATATTAGCAATCACAATGATGAAACGTGGTTGGCCTGGTATTTCCATGTATCAGCAACCACAATGATGAAATGGGGTTGTCCTGGTATTTCCATGTATCAGCAACCACAATGATCAAATATGTTGGCCTGGTATTTCTATATATCAGCAGCACTTATTATGCTGGCTTGGTATTTCTATATATCAGCAACACTTATTATGTTGGCCTGGTATCTCCATATATATCAGCAGCATAGAATTATTTCAAGACGGGTCACAATGGGCAGACAAGTTTTAATTTGCTTCAATTAATGCATGGTGAACGAGTCGACATCAGCACAATAATGCCACCTAAGATTGGTCAAGAGTGACTTTATTATTGTTAGCATAAGAATGGAAGAATATCACCTCCATGACCACGTGCAAATGAAGTGCAAATGAAGAAAAAGAAAATATTAACATATATTGTCCTTACATAAGTTCTCTTGCTATATATAATATATAAAGAATCTGAAGGAATGTTTGAGACCAAATGACGTCATTGTGCAAATACAGTTAAGGTCGGCCCAACATGCAAGAAAATATCATGCTTTTTAAATGAAATTAATTCATTTCCTTGGTGGTTTCATATACTATGGAAAGTGGAGATTCGCTGATACTTTACAATGTTTCGTCATATTATGACACGCCACAATATTATGGGGCGGATTGTATTCTGACATGTGGCAGACTTCTATTGGGAGGTGATGTGGACGGCGAGTGAATTCATCTGTGGGCTATATTTATGTGTTGTTTCAAAATGAAAATGGGAGGTCGTCCAAGTGCCGCAACTAGAGAAGGGTTTTGAAGTTTTCTTTTTTATTCTTCGTTTTTATTAACTAGAGTTTGATTTATTTATATTAATTTATGGTTTTTTGAGAAAACCATGTCTAGCTAATCCATGTTAGGGTGAACGGATGAAGTTGTAGGTGATTTATTTTATGTTCTTGAATAAAGTTTCTACCAATTGAACTTAATGATAATGTTTGTAATTCTCTTTCAATGTTTCACCTTCCAGCTATATTTTTCATGTTCTATGCCATGTATAATCCATAGTTAGATTAATAGAAGACCTCATTGAACCTTTGGAATAATTGAATTTTATGAATTTCGTTTGACTATTTATGCCATATATATCTAGTGCTTAAGAATTCTACATTAAGGTGACAACAAACTACCATTTTGAAAATGATAATTCTTGTCAACGATTCTTAATGAAATATCTTCCGTGTACTAGTAGCTAGGTTTGCTATTTTACATGAGTAAATTAGAGTTTTGTGATTGAAACAAATAAATTTCCTAGAACGGATTCCCGAAACCTTAACACTTTCATATCTTTGGTTTCATTTTTATTATTTTGCTATCATAAAACTCTCAAAAGCATCATATTTGATTAATTGGTTTTTTTTGTATTAGTTGGTAGAGTATTTTACACTCCTCGTGTGAACGATCTGTACTTGCCATTGTCTAATAGTTAGACGTTGTGCACTTGCAGTATATTATTGTAGGTTTCCGAGCCTACCATGTTTTTGGCGCCGCTGCCGGCGAGTGGTTGCAAAATACTCTCTATTTGATATCATTGTATATAGTTTATTTTTATTTTAGTTTTAGTTTTTGTACATAATTTATTTTTATTTTTCTTTTATATTTTCTTTAGTTTCTTTTTACGCAGTTTGTTTGATTTTTTTAGATACCTTAGTGGTTGAAGTGCTGCAATTGAAACCAGTAGTGGGCGAAAGAAAGTATGCACTCGTAAAGCTTTTGCAAGAGCGACTTGGAAGATCCATTAGAGGTTTGCTTAGCTCATTTTGGGTATGATTTTGATGATGATAGTGTTATTTGTGAAGTCAATGCTTTGTTAGATTCTACACCGCTGCTAGACACTAATAAATGGAAGCCCAAACTAGAACCTCTAGTTTTTTATGATTCTCGACTAGTTGCATCAGTCGAGAATGCTCCTACCTTGACCCATAAGCCATTAAGTTCTGAATTTTTTCGTCTTGATGATATTCATAATGAAACTGTTTTAGATGATAATGGGTCTAAGAGTCGTGATATTATTGCTCCATTGAAGCCTTTTTCAGCGAGTGAATTAGAAAAAATATCAGTCGTGGAAGTTATTTCCGCTGACTTAGAACCAGATTTAGGGAGTACAATAACTGTTCAATTCTTTAGACAATCTTTAGTAATCATATGCGAACCTGATTTACTTCATATTCAAGGTTCGAATTATGATTTAAATAAGATTGAATTCAGTTTTATCTCTCTGGGTACTAATCTTTCTTATTATAGGTTCATGTTTTCAACTAATCAGATTAGTTGGGTTGATCCCCAACTCTTCAGGCTTTATATATATAATTTGTATCTTACATTGGGGTACCAACCCCACATTGGTTGAGAATGTGCTACTGGAAAGTCGGGAAACAAACACATTTTGCTTCATGGGTGTCAACCCATCAGATTTGTTCCCTGCACTCTATCTTTTATTTTTAGTTCTTTAGTTTTTGCATATGTATTTTAGAATTTCCCACCTTAATTTCTACGTTGGATGACTCAATTACATTGAGGAAAATGTAATGTTTAAGTGCGGGGGAGTGGCGCTTTTGTTAGGATTTTTCTTTTAAAAAAAAAGAAAAAAAAATCTATTGCATAATGTCTCTGTTTTGCTCGAGGACTAGCAAAATATAAGTGTGGGAGTGTTGATAAGCATGCAAATGCTATAATTTATACACATATTTATATTAGCTAGGATACAATATATTAGTTGCTAATACTATTTTAGTGCTTTTGTAGAAAGTACAAGTGAATTCGATTATCCAGCGAATAAACAGCAAAATGTGAGACTTAATGGTGTTTGCGACGAAAATTGCAAAATGTGGTTGGCCTGGTATTTCCATATATCAGCAACCACAATGATGAAATGTGTTTGGCCTGGTATTTCCATATATTAGCAATCACAATGATGAAACGTGGTTGTCCTGGTATTTCCATGTATCAGCAACCACAATGATGAAATGGGGTTGTCCTGGTATTTCCATGTATCAGCAACCACAATGATCAAATATGCTGGCCTGGTATTTCTATATATCACCAGCACTTATTATGCTGGCTTGGTATTCTATATATCAGCAACACTTATTATGTTGGCCTGGTATCTCCATATATATCAGCAGCATAGAATTATTTCAAAGACGGTGTCACAATGGGCAGACAAGTTTTAATTTGCTATTCAATTAATGCATGGTGAACCGAGTCGACATCAGCACAATAATGCCACCTAAGATTGGTCAAGAGTGACCTTATTATTGTTAGCATAAGAATGGAAGAATATCACCTCCATGACCACGTGCAAATGAAGTGCAAATGAAGAAAAAGAAAATATTAACATATATTGTCCTTACATAAGTTCTCTTGCTATATATATATATAAAGAATCTGAAGGAATGTTTGACACCAAATGACGTCATTGTGCAAATACAGTTAAGGTCGGCCCAACACATGCAAGAAAATATCATGATTTTTAAATGAAATTAATTCATTTCCTTGGTGGTTTCATATACTATGGAAAGTGGAGATTCGCTGATACTTTACAATGTTTCGTCATATTATGACACACGCCACAATATTATTGGGCGGATTGTATTTCATGACATGTGGCAGACTTCTATTGGGAGGTGATGTGGTGACGGCGTGAATTCATCTGTGGGCTATATTTATGTGTTGTTTCAAAATGAAAATGGGAGGTCGTCCAAAGTGCCGCAACTAGAGAAGGGTTTTGAAGTTTTCTTTTTTATTCTTCGTTTTTATTAACTAGAGTTTGATTTATTTATATTAATTTATGGTTTTTTGAGAAAACCATGTCTAGCTAATCCATGTTAGGGTGAACGGATGAAGTTGTAGGTGATTTATTTTATGTTCTTGAATAAAGTTTCTACCAATTGAACTTAATGATAATGTTTGTGATTCTCTTTCAATGTTTCACCTTCCAGCTATATTTTTCATGTCCTATGCCATGTATAGTCCATAGTTAGATTAATAGAAGACCTCATTGAACCTTTGGAATAATTGAATTTTATGAATTTCGTTTGACTATTTATGCCATATATATCTAGTGCTTAAGAATTCTACATTAAGGTGACAACAAACTACCATTTTGAAAATGATAATTCTTGTCAACGACTCTTAATGAAATAACTTCCGTGTACTAGTAGCTAGGTTTGCTATTTTACATGAGTAAATTAGAGTTTTGTGATTGAATACAAATAAATTTCCTACAACGGATTCCCGAAACCTTAACACTTTCACATCTTTGGTTACATTTTTATTATTTTGCTATCATAAAACTCTCAAAAGCATCATATTTGATTACTTAGTCTTTTTGGTATTAGTTGGTAGAGTATTTCACACTCCTCGTGGGAACGACCTGTACTTGCCATTGTCTACTAGTTAGACGTTGTGCACTTACAGTATATTATTGTAGGTTTCCGAGCCTACCACATGCTCAACGATATGCCATCAATCAGTCATTGGTGGAAGCTTTTAAGCATGGAAACACAAACACAAAGAGACATGCTCAAGATGCTCTTACTAGCTTAAAACATATATCTGGTGTCAGTGGGAAGAGCCCAAGTCAAGGAAAAATGCGAAGATAAGGTTTTAGGCGAATGATTATGTTATGCATTTATAAAAATAGCTATATAATATGTTATGCGTTTATAAAAATGGATGCATAACCTATTATGCATCTACAAAATTTGTTGCATAACTTGTTATGCAGTCCAGAAAACGGTTGCATAACACGTTATGCATCAACTTTTTTGTCACTATTAAAACCAACAAAAACAAAGACTGCATAACTTGTCATGCATCTATAATAATATCTGCATAACATGTTATACAATCGTGAAAATAGATGCATAACCTGTTATGCATCCGAAAATACGGCTGCATAATGCATTATGCATCGAGAAAATTATTGCACAATCTTTTATGCATCTAGAAAATAGATGCACAATGCATTATGCATCTAATTTTTATGTACGCACTAATACAATGGCTACATAACTTGTTATAGATGCATAACTTTGTTATGAAGATGTATAATTTGTTATGCAGTGGAGAAAATGGTTGCATAATTCGTTATGCGTCTGCAGAATGTGTTGTGCATCTTTTTTGGTGGCTGTATAACGGTTATGTATCAAGTTTTCGAAAATTTTGCCTAAAATGATGATCACCTCCGATTTTTTCGTGAAAAACAAAAATTTGATATTCTTGTTTGTACTCGTTGCGTATCTCTCTTTAAAAGATTTCCAATGATATAAAAATTGTAAAATTCCAAGGCGCGGTTTTTTAGATATGTTATATCCAAGTTGCGTAGCCAATTATACCCCTTGAAAAATTAGGATGCATAACCCGTCATGCAGACATTTTTCAAAATTTCATATAATTATGGGTGTCACGGTATCTAAAATTAATTATGGGTCTGAAAATGAGAATATTATTTTTTTTGGGCATGCGCCTAAGTTTCTCTATTATAATTAGACTCACATGATTATATCATTAAGAAATTGTTGCTGCCATGAGAAATTACCAAATTCAAATTGCATACAATATTAAGAATGCAATGCAGTGAATCAGTAATTATCGTAGTTAAGATTATCTTATTTTTTATGGATTTGAGAGAAACAGGGAATCTTGTTTTTGCGTTGTTCAGGAACGCTGTCCGTCCAGAAAGACTGGTAATAAAAAATTCTTGGTGAACCGAGAATTTAAACCACACCAAAACAACCAGTAACAAACCCAACTCCAAAAACGGGACCCCCTGCTATCCTCCGCGGGACCAACGGGATCCACAAAAAAAAACTGTGAGAGAAAAAGGGAATCTTGTTTTTGCATTGTTCAGGAACGCGGTCCGTCCTGAAGGACTGGTAATCAAAAATTCTTGGTGAACCGAGAATTTAAACCACACCAAAACAACCAGACACAAACTCAACCCCAAAAACGGGACTTCCTGGTGTCCTCCGCGGGCCCACCGGGACCCACAAAAAAAAACTGTGAGGGAAAAAGGGAATCTTTTTTTTTTGCGTTGTTCAGGAACGCGGTCCATCCAGAAGGACTGTTTGGTAATATAAACCCTATATACAGTATAAACTCTATAAATTAATGTTGTCGGGACCATCAAAATTTATTAATTAAGCGAGATATTAATTAATCGATAAATTAATACTTATTAACTTATAGATAAATTTTATATAAAATAATTAGTTTCTATACAAACAAAATACCATATCATATCTTTTATATTTCATATATAAATTCAATATCAATATCAAATCATATTTTTATAAACATAATATCCAAACATATTTTTAAGTTCTTATTTAAATACAATATCAATATCAGATCATATATGTTTGTAAACACAATATCAAATCATATTTTCTAAATAAATTTTTATTTATTATCAAAAAAAATAATCATGGAAATATAATATGAAATCATACTACTAATACAAACAAATCACACACAAAAATATGGCTTCTCATCTTAAAGGTGTTAAAAGATCAACAATGACCAACGAAATTCGTAGAACACTATCCAAGCACAACAAGGGTAATCCAACAACACAAAAAATTCTTACAATGATAAGAAAAATTAGAGATGAAATTCAATGCGATATTGATTTTAACAAAAAACAGAAGACAATTAAATCATTTTTCAAAAAGTCTTCGTAAACCATTAATGTATTGAACATATATATATAAAGTTAAATAAAGAATGAATAATCATGATTAGTACACAACTTTATATTGAATACACCGTATATATAATGCATTATTAATTTATATTTCATATAGGGTCTACATAGGTAATTAAAAAAATATTATCTTATAATTTTAGCGAATTATTAATTTGGCACGTTGTCCCCAATTCAGGACCGACCAAAAATATCATTTAAGAAAGTTTATTAAATAATCGAGTATTAATTAAAAGAGTTTGGTCAATTTTTGTAGGAAAAAAAATTTAAAAGAGTTTCTACCGTGTTTAGGTAACCTCAATGGCACTCAATTAGGGCTGGCAACGGATAACCGATATCCGATATCCATTTCCGAAATCCGACATCCTATAGGATTTTATCCGACATATCGGATATCGGAATCGGATATTTTATCGGATATTTTCTATTAACGATAACGATATTGGAATGGGCCTTTCCGTTAGGTTAATATCCGATATCCGATAGTCTAGGGGTGTACTTGTAATTTCCTACCCCTAGATATATGCTGCCGACAGGGATAACTCTAATCTATCGAAATCGACTTCTCTATTCGATTCTAGACTCAGAGACTCTATTAGAGGAGGAGCGTTTTTCATCAGAGAAGAAGTGTGATTCGAGATCGAGAAGTTGAGAAGGAAGTGACTCTCATCATCAGAGAAGAAGTATGATGATCAGTCATCATCAGAGACTCTCACAGAAGTAAGTCGATGTTTAATTTTGATGTTCAAAGTTAGGTTTCATTTTTCCCCAAAATCGACTGCATATTTTGATGTTCTTCTAATCTAATCGAAACCCTAAGCCCTAAGGAAGTCATGAATGTTTCTATGTTTTTAATTTTTGAGATTCTGAAAATCAATTTTTTCCAGATAAAATTAGGGTTACTAAAAAATTATCAAGTTTGTATAGGAAATTGGTTTCTGTCTTTCTGAATTCACTAAATCTGGTTTATATGAGAAAAAGGGTCATGGGGTTGCAGTTGGTTTCTTGTTGTTGTTTTTCTATGGTGATTTGTGAAGGAACATCAGAACATGACTAGCAATTAGAAATTAAGGTTTCTTTATCTTTCATTTCTCAAATAGTTGATTCCACTTTTCTTGAGGTTTTTTGATTTGGTGACTTGATTGATTGATTAGAAGGGTGAAGGGGGCTTTAAAATGTGGAATAAATATTGGTTTCTTCAATACTAAATTCATTTTTTTTTCTTGCTTTTGTGATTAGGTTTTGAGTTTCAGCTGCAAATTTCAGGTCTTCTAGGAGTTCACTCATTCTTTAAGTTGGTTGTTGCTGCTACTGCTGCTGTACATTCAAGGTTTGTCACTGTACATGACTTGCTTTACTACTTAACTGATTAGATTTATGATTTATTCAGCAAGTATGTTTACTAATACTATATTCATGTTGTTGTTCTCAGAATGTCTCATAAAGCATCCAACAGAGTTGAAACTTCAGGCACTCAACCAAATTCCGAACAACCAGAACAAGAAGATCAAAGTGTTGAATATTCAACAATTGCTTCAAGTTCAACACCTTCTTCAAGTAAGAGATTAGCAGAAGTAGCGAATGAAAATCATCCACTTGTTGTTGCTTTGTTGAAGAAATTGCGTACAACAAGGTCACCGGCATGGGATGAATTCACTAGGAGAATCATTGTACAACCTGTAAAAGGGAAGACAGATGAGGAAGAAGCTGTACTTATGGGTGAATGTCATCATTGTAAAAGGTTAGTACCTGCTCAGAGTGAACAAGGAACTACCCGCTTGTCTCAACATCTAAAAACCTGCCTTGAGAAGCCTGAAAACAAGACAGGACAGAGGAAGATTAGCACTGCATTTAAAAAAGGAGGTAATAACCAAGTTAAATTACTTAATTGGAAGTATGATCTATTTTTATGAGAGATTGCCTTGCTAGAATGATTGCTAAGCATGATTACCCTCTCAACATGGTTGAGCATTTCTACTTTAGAGAGTTTGTTAAGGCTTTAAACCCTGCTGCTAAAATGCCATGTAGGAATACAAGTAGAGCAGATGTTATGAGGTGTTATGCTGAAATGAAAGATGAATTGTTACTACAATTAGAGAAATTGACTTCCAAATGTAGTCTTACAACTGATATGTGGACTGCCAAATACACTAAAGATGGTTATTGTTGTGTTACATGTCATTTTATAGATGATGAGTGGAATTTGAAAGCCAAAACCTTAGCTTACATTGTAGTGCCGTCACCACATACAGGAGATGCTCTCTCAGATTTTATCAAAACTTGCACTTTGGAATGGAACATAGATAGGAAATTTTTCGCTTTGACTGCTGATAATGCTCCAGCTAATGGTGTTATGATGAGAAATCTTATCACTTGGATAGATGGTAAAAATTGTTTGTTGCTTGGAGGAAAAATGTTTCACATGAGGTGTAGCAACCACATACTGCATTTGATTGTATTGTATGGCATGAAAGTAGCTGCTGAGTTTATAGAGGCTATTAGAGACTGTGTTAAATATGTAAAGTCTTCACAAGCTAGGAAAGAAAAGTTTGATATAGCATTGGCACAATGTAGATTGTCTGGAGAAGTTAGTTTAGATGTGGACACAAGGTGGAACTCCACTTTCATGATGCTTAAGAATGCAATTAAACTGCAAGAAGGTTTTGAAAGACTTAGTGAGTTTGATTCTGATTTCGATATTCTACCATCTAAAGAGCAGTGGGATCAAGGAATAGAAATATGTAAATGTTTAGAGGTTTTTAATACTGTTTCAACTCAGTTTGCAGGGATTAAGTATCCAACTGCAAATCTGTATTATAATGGGGTTTATGAAATTAACAAATGCATAAACAGTTGGGAAGATAGTGAGTTTTTTTATATCAAAGAAATGGGGTCGAAAATGAGAGAAAAGTTTAATGGATATTGGAGTGAGAGTAACTTGATTATGAGCATTGGAGTGGTTTTAGATCCTAGGTATAAGGCAAAATGGGTTAGGTACACATATAAAAGAATGTTTGGAGATGCTAAAGCTGCAGAACTTTATGAGAAATTCAAAACAGACTTGTTCAAGGTTTACAATGCATATGAATCTCAAAACAACACTGCAGCTCCTGCTTTCTTTAGAAACTCTGTCGCTCGCATGAATGTAAGAAGCTCAGGTGCATCAAGCACAGATTATGCTAGTTTTGTGTTGGAAAATGATGAAGATGATGTTCAGAAATCTGAGTTAGAGACATACTTAGCAGAACCAATTCTTCCAACTCTAACAGCTCAAGATGAAATGAACTTTGATATATTGGTTTGGTGGAAGATGAATGGTTGTAAGTATCCAACTCTGGCAAAGATAGCAAGAGATGTATTGGCTGTGCCAGTGACTAGTGTGGCGTCAGAGTCCATGTTCAGCGATGGTGGAAGGGTCCTAACAACTCATAGAACTTCACTAAGTCCAGATTTAGTCCAAGCATTGCTATGCTTAAGTGATTGGCTGCCAGACTTCTTTGATGCAGGTAAATCTTCGTTTCTTTTCCTTTACTTAATTCTTTTCCATATTAAGAACTGTATTAATATTAGATGAGCTACCATATGATTAGAACTGTGACAATATTCTTTGTGAATGTAGATATGGAAGTCGTCGACTGAAGTTGATGCAAAATGAAACCAGCAAAGAAGATCTAGTCATCTAGCCTTTTTTAGTGTAGTTTTTTGCTTGTAGTTGCAGACTCTGTTGTTGTTTGTTTTTCATGTGTGATGTGACTGAGGTGTTTGTGTGGTTTGTATTTCTGAACAAAAAAGACTGTCAAAAAACTTTGAAGAACAACCTAAATTTTCAGCATTTCTGCATTTGCTTCTGTGACAAGCGTTATCGGATTTTAACGGATAAATATCCGTTATCCGATAGATTAACGTTAACGATATCGGTTTGTATTTTTGATATCCGCCGGATGTTAACGGATATCGGATATCCGATAATTCTTAACCTTAACCTTATCGGATTGTCCAATATCCGGCGGATATTTATCCGTTGACAGCCCTACACTCAATGTATTTATTTGCTTATAAACCGTCTGCATATTTATCCCGATTAAAGAAAAATAACACTAGTGATATTATAATACTAACAAAATCCACATTAATGTTAATCAACCAATTAATCACGAAATTTTCAACCGTTAGATCTGGATCCAACAGTCTTTTCACACAAGTTACCTATCTTTGTTATGATGTTAGTTAAAGTATATTATCAACGAGTATATTATATTTGAATTTATTAGCAAAAATACAAAACCTATACTTACCTAAGCCCCAGTTTCTTTTTTAGATTCTTCTTCTGTTTCTTCTTCCTCGGCGAGAAATCCCACGTCAAACCAAAAATCAAACTCTCTCGAAAAATAACTCAAATCAGAGTTTTGGAATTTTTGGTTTCTCTGTCGGGTGTTTATTGATCAGCTCATTCATCTCTCTGGAGGAAAAAAAATAGAAAAGTTTTTGTCTTTCTCAATCTTAGAATTATAATCCAGGTACTTTATCTTCTCTACTTTTATTTGTTTTTCCTAAAATTGGATTGGGTTGTTTTTTTTATTTTTGTCGGTAGAAGATTTTGATGATTGTTATACCTAATCATCTGTAATGGGTTCGTTTTGATTTTCCGATTTGAGGGTTTAATTTTAGGAAATTTAATGTTAATAGTCTAAATTGAGCTAATTTTTGTGTAAAGATTTTCAATGTTTGGGATAATTTATTGAATTCTTCACTAGGTTTGGTGGTATTTTTAGATAAAAATTGTCGCTTTTGGAAAAGAAATTAGTGCTAATTTAAAATGGGTAATCTGAAGTTTGCAGAATTTTGAAAAAGGAGGGGTCTTTTATGGGTAGTTCTTAATTAATTCTTCTGGGTCTAGTTTTCTTGGGGTTTTTGAAGGGTTCATTGTAATTGTCACTGGCGTTAGGAGCTGTTTTCTTGGTACACTTTTTCTTCAGTTTGCGCTAAATTATCATCTGATGCTTTTTTGGGGAAATTTGTGCAAATTGACAGGTCAAAGTAAAGGAAACAAGACTCTGTTCGTCCCGGCGAATTCTGGTTTTAATAGAAGACTCAAGCTTTTGTATTCAGAGGATAAATAGAAAAAGACAGAGAAGAGAGAGAGATCCTACTAGGTACAGAGGACATTATATTATACCACGAGCTTTGGTTCCTCCATATATTACACTTTCATAGCAATTTTTGTTGCTGAAAGAGATATACTCTGATTGTTACTTACTGTGACGTTGAGTGTTTCTGCATGAGACAAGCGAATTACTTTGGAAGCCTTTAGTTGGAAAAGAATTTAATGGGTGCACTTTGCTGCTGCTTGCGTGCTGATCAATTGGACGAATATGTGAACCCCAACAATACTATTTTCAGATCATGTCTCTGTCTGGGTTGCATCTTGAATGCAGTAAGTTTCTTAAGTTTATGCTTCTTTTAGTTCACTGTCACGTTATAAAATGTTCTGAATTTTTCAACAAATTTATTAGGTAATTGCCTATATTGTCAGCTTTTAATATATTGCTATGATAGTTAGTAGTCTATATTTGTGGAACAACACTTCACGCTGTATTCGATTGTGTGTTTATGAGAAAAAGATAGAACTATAATTTAAAGATGCTTAAGGTACCTCTACTAGCGAATTTTTAGTAATTGGCAAAATCAGTTGGAGGTCATCTGGTGTAATATAGATGTAGCTTTTGAGTGCTATCAGTACGTGGTTTTGGTTTCGTTTCAATGTTTGTTTGAGCCTAGCTCAGGCTCAGAACACCTCACTAGGTAGACTTATGTTTGGCTGCACTTCTTAGCTTGACCAAGTACCATTCATAATCCCTGTTTATTCGCTTAGTTCATAATTACTTAATTACTTTTTTGGCAGTTCTTTTATGCTTTGAATTTGTTCAACTGTGTACATGTGTCCCATTGTGTTTATATCACTTCAGTTTTCATGGAGGATTTTACAGTTAAGGGATACGGTTTCCTGCTTTTATGATAGTTACCTTTATATTTAGTAAGAAGTTGAGGATATTACGTAGCTATGTTCAATGATTAAAAGGCAAGTCATTGACGTTAAGGCTGTGTATCTAGGAATTGTATAGCTATGTTGAATGAGTAAAAGGCAACTGAATCGGCGTCTAAGGATGTTTTCTTGGTAGAGGGTAACTTGATATACATGAAACTAAACGGAGTTGCCTCACTCCATATCGACGTATCAATTAAAAGTACAGCTTGTTCGAATGTTTGATTGTAGATGATTTATCATTAAAAATTTACAAACGGGTTTAAATTCTCCTTATGAATATTTGCATGGTATATCTTTCTAAGTAGGATATATTAATTGAAGTTCCGAAGAGATCGTACATGATTCCTTACCTTCTTATCTTTTACAGTACACGGCATTATTCCGGAGAGACGAGATGCATCCGATACCCTCAGCAATCGCGAGTACAGCAACATTAACCTCTCAGACGTCTAATGACGACTCTCTAGCCAGCACGTATCGCTCCCCTCCTAGGCCTTTGCCTTATGATGATCCGAGATGCTTCCGTTCCCAAAGAAATTTACTCAAGGGCTCAAGTCATTCACACGAGGAATCTGAACCTCTGAGAAGAAGTAATACTGACACGGGTCAAGAATACTTAAAGGGGGGTGAGAAATGGGATCAGTCTGCTGAAGGTGGATCAAAAGCAGACCTGTCCGGGTCCTCAATGAAACACCAACTGGCAATGGTGTCAAGTGGATTTGGTTATGTCTATTCATCAGCAGAAGATGAAGATGTCTGCCCAACATGCCTCGAAGGTTAGTAATAAACTTGTTCTGCAATTAATATATTTTAATATATTTTCCCTTTCCAATATAATTCTTATTTCACTTTCCATAAAAGTAACTAGTAGTTTTGAGGGAATATTATGGTTTGCCGGCTTTACTTTGTGGACTCGATCCGTGCACTTAAATGGGGTGAATATAGCATTTTCTTCCATTGAAAAAAGAGGGTTCTTTATCTATCTAATTTAGTTAGTGGGGTCTGTTAAAATGGGTTTTCTTAACGAGAATAGTAAGAAAAAATCTTTCACGGGGCAAATTTTGGTACTCATGTTGATATTAAGTTGCAATTGTAAAAGTTGGGCTTTTAAGTATTAATTGTGCTAATTTCTTGTTGACGTCTACTTGCAGAATATACTCCGGAAAACCCAAAAATTCTTACACAATGCTCTCACCATTACCACCTTGTTTGTATATATGAGTGGATGGAGAGAAGTGAAACCTGTCCCGTCTGTGGAAAGGTAACTTGCTATACCTGTTTAATTCATGTACTTAGCGAACTAGTTGTTATTTAGTTAAAGATGCATACCAGAGTAGTATATATGCTAAGCAGATACTTGCGAATACTAAGCAACCTCCAGTCTGTTCCATAAATTCTGTCTTTAGATGCTGTTTGTAAAACTGTATAAGAACAATGTTATCACATACCACCACATTCCAAATCATGTTAAACCTGGTCACACATTCAGCTGAATATAATTCTTTAAAATATGAAACATAGGTGTTTGAACTGTTTTGAACTGAAGTGGCAAAGACTTTTTTCTTGGAGAATAATCTCATAAAAGTAACTGAAATTATATTATACTGCTGTATCTATACAGAAGAGAAAGGGGGCATGGTGATGTATGAAACCTAATGAGTGGTGATTACTCCCATTGTTTACATTTGTGGATTTTTCACTTCATGAGCCATGATGACTCAAGAGGTGTTTGTGTAGTTACTTCATTTCTACTTGTCATCATTTCTTTAAATCAGTTAACAAAAAGACTTTGTTTTATGGAATTGTGTCTTTTCTTTTTCCCACTTATCTAAGTGTGCTGATCTCTGTTTTGCTTTTAGGTGATGGTATTTAATGAAACCAGTTGATATTGGCCTCCACATAATGGAAAAGAGAAAAAAATAAAGGAAAGTTTAGGTCTCTGTAAATATGTCCGGTGATCGAAGCAGTCAGTCAAAACCCAAGTAAAATTGTGAAGGGGAGATTTCACTCTAGTACCCATTTGACTATCTGAACAAATACATGCGTTGCTATATACATCTATCTATCAGTCAGTCGCTCTCCTGCTCGTCTCATGTAAAATATGTTTCTTTTAGTTGACATTTATGTTTAAAATGTAACGGAATTATGATGGAAGGATTAATGATAACACTTGCACCCACCATGTGGTGATATTCTAGCTTTGCTCCCTCTTAATTACCTTGTTAATTATTAGGTACTACTACTGGAATTCATTTACGTCCACAGAAACAAAATTTTATAGAAATTATAGGTATGTGGAAATTGAATATATCAATTTGGTAAAACTGGGATTATGATGTAAGGAACGAGATTTTTATATTTGGGGGGGAAATGTGATGGCATCATTTTTCCATTGAAAAAGTTTATGTTTTACCCAATCTGAACAAAAATCGCTAAACCAGCACCATAAGGCTACTCGAAGAATTTAAGACAGTGAAGTCTCAAAATTGAACAAATCACTTGCGAAACTCATCCCAACTGAACCAGTCCATCAATATCAGCAGTGGAATAGAATCTTTATGTTACATTATCGCCATGCCTTACCTTAGCTTGAAAGCTTGGACTATTCTTGTGCCACACTTGCATAAAGTTTTGCATTTTGGCAGGTTTTTCGAACTTCGCATAAGACCTAGATTGAATGCAATCACTGTGCAGCAACAAGAGGGAACTACTTCCACAGAAAAGAACTTGACATTTTTTATACCTACTAGCATCAAGTCATAGATTGATGCTCTTATCCTACACCCCAGAAGTGGTGACTGTCTTTAGGTACGGGCATTTTAACCATTAATACTGGTGCAGTAAGGAGTTGTTTATCTTGAAGTAAAGAGATGTAAACATTGTTTTCTTCAGGACAGAAAAGAAGGACGGATTAAAAGCTGTGTAAAAGCAATACAGCCATAAGAACTGAGAAACAAGAAACCCAAGCTGGACACACTACAGAAATGCAAAAGCCAAACTAAAACCCACCGACCTGACTATGGAGGTACAAATAGTGATAGAACTTCAACCAAGAAACTGTCTTTTTGCTGAAACTCGGTCACAATTGAATACAGTACATCATCTGTTACCTTTAATATTTAGGGTTTTAAGTCATGAAAAAAATTGCATTTCTTGTCTTCCAACATATAAGAGTTGTATGTATACATGAAATATTTATAAGCATTCTTATAAAGTCATACAGAGGTGGTAGGACTTTCGCAGTAAGCACTGACCGTGTTCATGAGCCCCAAAACAAAGGAAAATTTACATACAAAAAAATAAATAGAACATTGATCCCTGATTGCTTTCTTTGTCATTACATATACCTTCATATGTATATGATCTTACCTTGGTAGGTACAGGTGCAGGTACAGATCTATATGAAACATCCATCAACATTACTGTTGCCAGTGTTTCAGTACACACGCTCTCCTCCTTGAAGCGAGTATCTTTCTATTGACTGAGACCAAGCATCGACCATGGAAGTAAGTATCTTTCTATTGTTTGAGACCAAGCATCCACCGTGGCATAACTGTTTGAATTGCTATGGGTCTTGCAGCAGGCTCGTAAGTACCGGTACTGTTGTAATACGAATCCATAGAGTTGCAAAACATTTAAACTCAACTTGATATATATATATATATATAGAGAGAGAGAGAGTGTGTGTGTTACCAAATGGTTAGGGAAGGAAGTTCCTGCGACAGAAGGAAGGTTGGTGAGTTCTGAGCTGAGTTTTGAGCTTGGCTACACGAATTTTGTGCCTGGTTTGACTGCTGCTGCTGATCCAATCGCCCCATTTCTTGTTCTTTCTCCTTGATCTATATACAACAATGATAACTTCATGATGAAGAAAGTTCCTAGCTAGAAAATGAAACATAATAAAGTTGATATACATTTACTTGAAAGCAGGATGCGAACATCCTAGACTGCATCCAGTACATGCCCACACCCTCACTGACCCCTCTTACTCTTAGTGGACATATGTCGGTATCCAACTAATGCTACCAGTTTTTTCAATTGGGGAAAGTAAATTACCTTCTTCCCTAGAATAGTATTCTGCTCTTGTAAAGCTTTTTCCTGTCACATATTAACAACAATGTATATGCATGAGAAATTTGTCACTTTTGATTAGTCAGACATACAGGAATCATGTTGTTCTGAACGTGAGTGACATAGAGAGAATAAAACCTTTCTCTGAAGCTCAGAAATGGATGCATACAAGAGTTGGTTCTGTACAAATAAATATGAAACAAATTTAGTCTACTTAATGTATATAGGTAACTCAACACAAAGATTAAAATTAAGTTACTAAGTAGCGTTTAGTTGTAAATACCTTTTTTGATCTAATATGCTTCAAGGAAGTATCAAGTTGGTGCTCCAAATTTTGTAGCTCTTTCACATTGAAGGATTCTAAATCTTCTCCCATCATATGCCTGTAAAATCATGAATCCTCACGTTATCATACAAGTTTCTGTATTCTGTTTGGCCCCCACTAAAAAAGTAAAATCCTTTGTAATTTGAATGTTTCTGATTATTCTGTTTTCATTTTTCTTTGATGAATTTCAAACTTATATTGTAATGATAATTATAGGATGCCTGTGTTTATTCCCTTCAAAGGCACCACATTTGAGATTTGTATCCAGAAAGATACATGCGCCTCTACTGATCATAGTAATTTTAGATGACATGCAGATGATTTGGCTGCCACATGCTAGTATGTAGTATAAATTGCTGCGTGCATCTTATATATAGACCTGATAAATAATCTTTAACCAATACATACCTTTGGGTTCTTTGCAGAACCTCAACTTTGGCCTTAAGCTTGGCATGTTCCAAGGACCAGTTTCCCTATAATAAATATCAGCAGTTATTATGATCTAAGTTGATCAAGGTACAGGCTATATCTCATACACTAAAGTTTTCTCATTGAATAAACAAACATCACCATGCATGTAAGACCTTAACACAAATGAAGAACTCTAACTACGGAGTCACATTGATGGACCATTGCTAAAAGAACATTGATTAAAAAGAAGCAAAAAAGATGATGCATGGAGGACATGCTTACATTCAAACATGCATCCAATAGGATAATTCCATATTAGTCCACCAATAATGCTATCAGCCGATCACAGAAATAACCCTCTAAGAAGTGGTGGAACCAGGATTAGATTTTGGGTGGGACTTAAAGGATTTATATAAACGTCTGAAAAATATAAAATCTTACAAAACTAACTTTGGCTATTAGATTTTTGCATTTTGTTATATTACACTCGTGGAAAAGATCAACGATAAACATTGGGTAGTTACATCTCAAGATAAGAATTAATATAGGCTAAATCTAAACATTGGGTGGGCTACATCTAAATATTGGATGGACTTGGGTAGCCAATATACAGGATATGTAAGAATTTCGATCAGCTAGCACCATAGCTAGCCCACCCTTGGTTTCGTCCATGCCTCTAATCTTTTAGTTTTCTTTAACTAACTGCTTCACTAAACTATATACATGACAGAGAAAATTATATATGAAGCCAACTCTATATGCGAGCAATCAAAGATGTTTAACTAATTTGAGCTATTAATGGCATATTGATTAGATCTTTTTCTTCTGAAATAAAAATGGCTTATTGGTCAGCTTAAACTGAGATTCAACTATAACAATGTGTACGTGGACATATCCAGTCATGAGCTTCAAACTAGAGGTTATCAATGTATAAATACACTACTCACGTACCTGTGATTCCTGATCAGTTCCAACAAGCTCTTCCTCAACACAACATTGTCTTTCATATCGCTCAAGGATGGCGTCCATGCTGCATTAGTGCACAAAAAATTAAGAGGTTAAAAGAAGAAGAAAAAGCAGTCGATATATATATACACATACAAGAACCTAGAAGCTAAGATGATGGAGAAAACTAATATTTTGAGCCTTAATTTACATGAATATAGGCCACAATTTTGTTAAATACTTGCAACTAATCCAGATATAAAAAAGAAAAGACAATTGCTATAAGTCTGCTCTCTGCTACACATTCTCAATTTTACTATACATTTCTAATGAAAAAACACTATCTTTTGCTTATAAAAGATGGAAGTCATGACGGCAATTAATGTAAGCTAAACATTTGATGGCTTTAATGAAAGTTGCATATGGAATTCACAAGTCACAAATTACAGCAAAGATATGCTGTTTACTGGAAGAAGACATATATATTGATTGTATTTCAGACAATTTTTAATGATGTATACTAAAGGTTGCATCCAGAAAGTTCAATCACTGCTATGTGCGTGATGCGTGCATCATCAGTGCATGCACCTACAGTGCCAGATTTATAGGAATGCTGAACTAATATAACATAACTTGCCGACAATAAGTTTTGGCATCAGCTTGCTACTCCCCGAAATAACCTATTGCAGCTCCAGTGTTGATTGCCTATTCAGGGTTACTAAAGACTAACCCATTTATAGATACAAATCTATTAAAGTGACATATTCATCACACTGTACTGCATCAAGTTTATTGCATGAGGTACATCTATAAAAGCTTTCATTACTTTATCAAAAACAGCAAAGAAAAAAATTAAAGTGTCTACTAATCCAGTAATAGAGGTGATATTTTTAGTAAACAATAATATATTTCCAACCAACTAAATTTTTGTTGGAAAATATCTTACTTGGTTATTCTTGTTTTTCATTAGATATTATATCTCATCGTACCTTATCAATCAGAATAACCGGATACAATATGTACCTTATCGATCGGATTAAACGGGTTACAATAACTTAAAAGGAGATCAACAGAAACCAATTAAGGGTGGGGTGGGGTGAAAATGCTTTAAGTTAGTATTATCTTAATTGTATAGTAACGAATATCATTATAGTCTCTAAATATAAACCAGTAACAAATAAACACTCGATTAAAGAGTCTTCTTCTTCTTTTGTTTTTATGATGATCAACTTAAAACCCTGTATGACATCTTTACACCTTATATGACACCTTTGTACCGGTATAAGAAATGAACTGATCAATTCTTAATACAAAATTTCACGACATATTTTAAATTAATGCATTAGATCATCAACAACATAACATAACAGTGCTACTTCTCTCTATTGAAAAATTAAATACTTTGAAAAGATAGATAGATTGATGGATGAAATAAATAAGTACGAAAAGGCTGATGAACAGATCTAAAAAGAAATAAATGGATAGAGATAGAGTACGTACCAAGCATCGGTAGAATATTCAAATAGTTTTCCTTTGGTTGAGAAAACAATCAAAGCAACTTCAGCATCACATAAAACTGAGATTTCATTAGCCTTCTTAAGCAAACCAGACCTTCTCTTTGAGAAAGTTACTTGTCTGTTGATCTTGTTCTCTATCCTCTTCAGCTGTACTCTTCCTCTCCCCATTCTTCTCTCTAGATTCTTCTTATTATTAAGGTAGGAGCAGCAAATGATATGAATCAAATCAAGAAAGAATCCTATATCATTGAACGATACTAAAACAAGGCCGGCCAGAAAAGAAAGAAAACCCTAGTATAATAATTAATATTCCAATATCACAACAGCAGCTATAAGAAGAATGAAAGTGAAGAAGAAGTTTGATACACACAACTATCTAGGGTTCATTTTTGTGATATTTTTGAGAATGTCAGTCAGTTTATAACAACAAACATAATCTAGGTTTTTTCCTTTTTCTCCACCTTCCTTATTTGCTCCTCTTCTCTGTCTTCAATTCATTGGACAACAACATTTTTGTATCCCATACATCCGTTTGCAGAACTATAAGTTTGTCAATACCTTACACGTCAAATCCACCTTGTGATCATTCCAAGCCGTTGAATTCAATCGTACGGTTGGAGATTCCCGAGTTTACTGTACTTGGCCAGTGAGAGGCCTAGTTAGCAATTCGGGATTCGGTAAACGTACGGAACGGCAAACGTACGAGTATTATACGGTTTTGTAAAATCCAAATTCGGTCCAAAATTCGGTCAACGGGACGTGATTCGTCATTAATTCGGAACGGCATACGTACGTGTATAATTCGATTTGTAAATGTGAGTTCGGCTCTGAAAATTCGGTATTTATATATAACAAATAATTTGTATTTATAAGGTCATAGACCAATTTTTATGCATGTGTGAGTTATTTAAGGAAAAAATAAACTCAATATGATGATATTAATAATATATACAACATTGGTTATCCAAGAGGACGTCGTATGGTGGTTTAGATGCTTGGTTAGTGAGTTTGAGATCTCTCTCACCTTCACCTTCAAATTTGTTCAGTCGTTTTTGTTTCATAAAAATTACAACACGTCTAATATTCGGTCGTGTATGCTCGGGAGGCAGTAAAGCCCAAAAATTGGAGTCTTTGAAAAGTAAAAGCTAAAGAATTTATGGCGAATTAAGCAGACGTATCATTCGGGATACGTAAAATTCGTGAACGATTCGCAAATAATCCGGGAATGCCACATAATACGCGACTTGGGTTCGGAGTTGCAAACGTACGCGAATAAGACGGTAAAATTCGTGATACGGAAAAATTCGCGAATGATTCGCGAATCATTCGCGAACTTACTAACTAGGGTGAGAGGCCGAAACGTGGAAAGATATTTAAAATTAGTTGATGGGAAAAATGTGTGTCCCCAAATCTGGCAATCTCTGTCGTACGAGCAGTATGGATTATGTAATGGATTGGTTTTTAAGAATGGTGGTTCTGGATTCGGAAAACAGTGGTTTTGGAGAAAACCAGTGGTTTGTCTGAAAAACGTTGTCGAGTTTTCATTGGCTATCTAATTTTATATTAATATTTATGCTTATATATTTATAGTAAAAATATGGGGATACTCATTCGCTATTTTTGTTAAATGTCTTTTGTGGGGCCCGCCACCAGTCATCATTTGTCAACATTAAATTCAAGGAGAAGGTGGGGATGCTGTGGTCTTTTCGTGTAAAATGTAATTTGGTTTTTTCTGTTGACGGCGTGGCGAGTACGTATAAACTTTGTCACCAATCCATGTTAGATACCATGCTACTTTATCTTACGTCTGGTACATTTCATTACAGTTTAAATTTTAACATTCAACCAGCAGTAAGCCAGTGACTTGTGACCCAGTCATCTGTCATTCAATTTTGATATGGTGTGGCCATCTTTACTTGATTTGTCCTTGGATTTTACTTTAGGGTGCATTTTTAGAAAGAAGAATTGTAAATGCAGCCTGCTTTTAGTTTGCAATTGCATCACATGATATTTGGTGCTGAGTTAATTTAACTATAGGTCTTTTCGTAAAGAAGATTGTCTTCACATGTTTATTTGACATGTTTAAAATGAAATATTAAATGGTTGAAAATTTGTTTTCGTTGGTATTTTGAAATCTAGTTAAGCAGCAACCAACGGGTGATTAGTTTTTTGTTTTTTTTGTTCGAGATAGTAAATTCTTGTTCTTTTTTTATTGGGAATTACGTAGTTCATTGAAAAACTAAGGTTCAAAATGAGTCGGTATTACAATAGAAATAGAACCATCTAATCTGGAGTCTTGAGTAGGTCTCCCAATATTAGATGTATCTATTGGTAGTTGATGCATAATACATAATGAAGGCGTGATCTCCCAATCTAAAGCAGAATTTATCTACTGAGAGCACTTTTCTCTTTCCAAAACGAGAGCACTTTCTCTTTCCAAAACAGAGTGATTCAAACTCTGAGCAGATCAATCACCCATACTAGCTCTGATTCTCTAGTTCCTTTCTCTATTGGACTTAGTTTTAATCGGATTTAGTTTTCATCGGCTAGAAAATTTCAGGGTTATGTTGCTTGGAGCTTTTGCCGGTACTGCAGGTGTGTTCGGTGATCTAAATCTCCAAAAGATCAGAGCATGTCTTCACTTCCAGCAGCGATCTCCCCCCAAGTCGAAGCTTCTTCAACTGTTGCAAAAGCATCAGCCCCATCAAATACAAGCAGATGTGCTCCTCTATATGATGTAGATGTTGATGTAGATCTTGCTTTAGTTTTATATGATTTACTTTTAATTTCAGTAATTTACATTTTCAGTATTAGGTTGAATCAATCTCATCTAGATTCTGTGATATTGCCTCTTGCTATGATTTTGAGGGTTGTTGATTTGATGTTTGTGTGCATCATGGGTGATGAGTTTAGATACCAAAAACTTGACAATATTTTCCTTCACTGGGTTAAGTCCGAGCGACTTTTCCGACGAGCTTATATCCGACCGGCTACAGAGGAAGATATGGGTAAAGTTTGGTTGTTTGGTACCTGTTCATATTTATTTCAAAATATTATCCCAGCAACAGCAATAAGCTTGACAACTCACGTTATGGAAACTAAGACAACAACAATTGGATTATCAAGATCATCATCAAGTTCTTCAATTAGTAAAACTGTTATTACATCTCCAATGCCGAGACAGCCCGATTTGTTCTGTTCTAGACACTTGAAGACTGATTCAGATTACCTATGCAACTTGAGACACATTGGTTACCGTAGATGGGGGAAAACGATTTGCTGGTTTTTACAGAATCGAGGAGATGACCGTGCGGAGGAGACTCCTTGAAACGAGCAAATGCTCAACCTCACACAGATGCACTACAAGAAGGGAGTGCTTTAAGTTCGAGAGATCAATCTGTAGGACTCCGGCCTAAACCAAGACAATGGCCGTTCCAGAGTCAATTCGGTCACAAGAGAGGATGGGTTGATCTGTAGGAGGGAAGCTGAGAAATGTGTGAGATCAATGGTGATTGAGATTGTAGGTGTGTTGTGAACACCTTGATCCCATGAAGTGTGACAGTTGCTGGAGTCAAAGAGTGGGGAAGTGGGAAATCGTGTCAAAACCAGTTGTTCATCGTGCGGAGACTTGGCTGATTTTCCATCCACTACTTTGCTAACTCCTTCAACTGATTGCACGACTTGCTCACATTCTCATCGTGTGCATGAACACACGTGCCGTAGACCGCCAGACCAAAATCCTAGTTAATATCCCCCATGTGACACGATTGACATCTCGTGGTTGTGGAGTCAGTTTCTGATTTCATGGGACGATGAGTCCTTGTATTGCTGAGTCGAACGTGATTTACAAATGTTCTGAGACTCATGAATTGAACATGTCTGTTGAGACACAGGTATCATTGCCGAATAAATGTTGATAACCTGAGCAAACTATGCTGCTGAATCGTTGAATATTGATAGTTGAACCAATATTCTTAGTCTGAGCAAATATTGTTAGTCTGAGCAAATATTGCTCATATAAGCGACTGTTGCTCGTCTGATGAATTGTTGGTGGCAGGACCACACAAAATAGTAATTTAAGATATTGACTGCTAGGCCGAGTATAATAATAATGAAAGTGTTGATCATGGGATCAACGTAAAATTATTAGTATTTGAATTTACTCAGAATTACGTTTTTCAAGAGCTCTGGATTCGAAACCCTAATTTTGATCAATTGATGATTTATTGAAAACCGATCCACGGAGTGAAGGAGGGACCGTCTACAAGGAATGATGAGTCGACCATGTAACGCCCAGATGCTCAAGTGAGCAAAAATACCAAAGTCTCCTGAAGACCAGTTGGTGAAAAGATGATTAAATGCTGGTTTAATCATTTTTTTAAAATAATGCTAGTGTGAGCGTTTGGTAATAAGACCTAATTATGGAGAGATGAGGGACCGATCAAGAGGGTATGATACCGGCCCTTGGTGGTTGTGGGACCAACTGATGGTCGTCTGAGCAAACTCCCAGTTGTTTGAGAAGAGTTTGGACCTTATATGAGAAATTGAGCAAATTAGGTCAAAATTATTAAAACATGTGGGACCGGCTATTCGCAAACCTTAGGGCCAGCCTTGGCCTGTCAAGGAGACATTCCCGGTTCACCATAATGTCTGTGTCTCAGTCCTGAGAATTTTGATATTTTTCGATGCGCGTTTGAGCAACATTTTGAGAAAATATGAAGGATTCAGGGTTTTGCTGAAACTGGGGAATCTTCATGAGATGATGAAAAATAATTAATAAAATAGGGGATTTGCAAGGTGTGGGACCGGCTACGTCTAGGGCATGACCGGCCAGTTAGCAAGCTCGGTCCTGCAGCACCTTTCTCAATTTTATGTAATTTTATGTATTTTTCCTGATGTGAGGGAAATATCATGAAACTGAGGAATTTCATGAAGTTAAGGAATTTCCATGAGATTATGGAAATAATAATAATAAAATAGGAAGTCATGAAGTGTGGGACCGACTATGGCCAAGGCATGGCCGGCCAAAGAGCCCGTCCAAAGGCACTTTTCCCAATTTTATTATATTTTTCATGATGTTAGGGAAATATCATAAAATCAAGAGGTTTGTTGAAACCAAGGAATTTGTTGGATTCAGGGAGTTTCCATGAGATGAGGGAAACATAAAAAATAGTAATAATAAAATAAGGGGCGTCTAGGGCATGACCGGTCGGCTAGGGCCCGGTCCCACGAGTTTCCCTAATTTTACATTATTTTCATGACTTGGGGGAAATTTCATGAATTCAAGGAAATTTCATGGGATGAGGGAAATAATAATAAAATAATAAGGAATCATGAGGTGTGGGACCGGCCACGGGTAGGGCATGGCCGGCCGGCTAGTGAGTCCGATCCCACGACATCTTTCCTAATTTATTATTATTTCTTTGATACGAGGAAACACCATGAGACTGGGGAGTTTCCTTGAGACGAAGGAGATTTGCTCAAATGAAGGGATTTTCATGAGATCAGGGAAAATAATAAAAATATGATAAAATATAAAATTGGGTGTGGGACTGGCCACGGCACGACCGGCCGGCTGGTGGGCCCAGTCTCCCAGCGCCTCGAGTAATATTTTATTATTTATTATTTTCTTACTATTTTGCATAGGTCCATCGTTCCTTCGTGTTTTGGAATGCTCGTTTGTGCATTCAGGTGCTCGTTTGTGCATTATTGTTGAGTACACTTGCACCATTTTGGTCGTGGCTTACTCGAGAGCTGCTCAGATGCCCGTACGTCAAATATTTATCACTAACCCATGGAATTCTGCTGGGAAGAACCACAAATTGAAGTGACGAAATATTACGAAGGATCGTAGAATTTTGTTGAATATTCAGTTAACTATTAGAGATAATTAATTGATGGCTCTATGCTAGCAGACGTGCTGTCTAGGAGCATTAATTATCTGAGAATTGAGAGATATGAGATTGTTGAAACATCATGTTTCCTTTATATAGTCAGGGAAAACCTTGTTGCATCCTGAAGACGTTATTGCTCTATACTAGCAGGCAAGCTTTCTAGGAGCCGTCCAATCTTTCGATTCTATATAGAAATAATTACTGATATTGCTCAGTATTTGTGAGATGTGACGTTGCCTCAGCTGAGAGACTACACATCTACATATACTCTGAGAGACAGCATTCTCAGTGAGAGATTTGTGGCATGAGCTTTCATGCTTTCGACGAGAGACATGAGTCTCAACACTCATCTGATTGCTGGATCAAGAGTACTACAATTATGGTTTTGCGATTTTAGCCTTTGTCGAAAATCCACCATCTACATTAAGTCCCCTGCTTAGTGAGGGACAGTCATGTTCCTCAGTCAGCACTGAATGGTGATTTTCCAGTTACAGACAAAACAAGTAATTGAACTTAGTCGTAAGATAAGACGTTACCGGATTTATGACTGAATGAGCAAACCATGGCTTGAATGAAAACCCCAGTGGCCTGATAGACCGTCATACAACGAGCGTAAATTGGTGTAGAATCGCTGATTGGATGGTGAAACCTTGGTTGGTTCAGGATTCACGGGTCGGGCCCGAATAAGGAAATCCTTATGAAATTAGGTTTTGGAAATAAAATTTGGCATAAAAGGGATTAATCCTTCTTTGTTTTTTATTTCACCAAAAACCGACCACCACCTTCATCACCTCACCTCCTTCACGTCAACAGCAGGAGAAGGAAGAATTGTCGGAGCGCCACCACCGTCCGACAAGAGCGACCACCGCCCGGCCGGCGCCGACCAGGTACGTGGCAATTTATTTTATTTTTTAAAATTGCTGATTTCATGAGTTTTTCATTCTTTGATCATGTTAAAATTTTATACATGTGTATATATGAGTGTGAGTTTTGTTTAAAACCCTTGTTTTAGAAAACATATGTTCGTTCGATCGTTAGTTTAAGAAACTAGTAATAATTCCTGACTTAGGAGAGATATTTTTTATATAGACCTGTGTCCAGTGATAAAATTTTGTTTATGAGCTTTCATGAAAATTAAAACTTTATCTTGAAGGCGTGAGCTTTTCACAAGACCGAAATAAGCCTTCGTTTCAAAGAAAAATGCTCGTACGAAGGAAAAGAGAGATTTTTTTTATGTGAAACCGTGACATATATAATGCCATATATTTATTTACATGAGTAAATAAAAGTTTTTGAAAAAAAATCGTGAATTATTCACGTTAATCATTGTTTCGCAAAATCAAAATATAGATTTTGAGTAACCTTGAACTTAGACAATTTATTTATGAAATATTGTCTCGGTGTAAGTTTCATAGCTCAGTTGTGGATGTTTATACTATGAAAATTATTTTCATGATTTTTATGAAAATCGGGTTTCAATTTTCAAATGATAAGGCTTTGTTCGTTATTGCAGGTTTCAAAGAACGAACTAATTTTGGAGTGTTAACTCTTATATCAAAATCACTGCTAATGGAATTGTAAAGAGGTAGGAGTTAAGGATTACCATTTTTGTAGATGCCTGCATGAATATTTTGTTGTCAGAGTGTGTAGATCCATCATATTGTCGAAGTTTGCATCTTGTATGACAATATTCTGAAATAATGTTTGCGCACATTACAACTACTTCGTAAATATGTCTGGCTCCCAGGAAAATGATTCTTCCAGAGACGATATATGTATGGATGAGACTTCCGCAGGTGAAGAAGAAGAAGAAACTGCTGGGATAAAAAACGTTCCAAATATAGATGATGCATTTTTCGAGGTTCAGTAGGGAACTGAAAAACGTCTTCAATCTCCAGCATTTCGTCTTCTAATAAATCCCAGAGAGGTTGTTCAGAAGAAATTAATGACTCCTCGAGCAGCTATTCGATTTTGTCTTGAACGAGGACTTTTTCTTGCGTCAATCATAGAATTCAAGCTTTCTCGACGACCTTTAGAAAAATTCTCTGGATGCGCGATACATATGCTGGGTTTTTCTCGTGTTAGAGCCATGTTGGATAGAGCACAGGTAACCAGGGCTATCCAAGCATCCGGAGATTTGTTCATTTTCCATGATGCGCGAGGTATTGTAGCTCTTCTTGCTCACTGGTGCATTCCAACCCATACCTTCATATGCAGATGGGCAGAGTTTACCATCACCTTGGAGGATGCAGTTGCTTTGTTGTATCTCCCAATCACGGGTAACTTTCCTGGAGGGCTTTCAGCAGAGGAGACATCAGTTTCCAACATCTTGACAGTCGAGATGGAGAGAATTAATAAGGCGTCTGGAAAAGGTTGTTATGCCCACTGGTTAACACACTGGTGGCCACGAGATACCCCACTTGACGAACCTGACGATATGTTATCTATTGCTGCTTTCTTGTGTTTATGGTTGTCCAGGGACGTGTTTGAAGACATCGAAACTTTGTTGAAACCATCTGTAATTCCTTTTGCCATCAAGATGGCTCAATGTGAACAACTTCCCATAGGTAGTCTATTCTTGGGTTCTTTGTACTCTAACCTAGACTCCTTGGTTATAGACTCCAGCGTTTCGAATGGATTTACGAAGATTGAATGCTACGCCAATACGATGTTTCTCCAGGCCTTGATGTGGGATCACTTCAAGAACTATGCACCTATTCCTCGTAATATCTTGCAAGGGCTGAATGATGCTGATTCTCGTCGTACTTTTCCTGAGAAGGATAATGCTAGGATTATGCGCTGGTCTAAAAAGCAACCTCAATCCAAGACACGTCTCATCGGTGTGTTAGACAATGAATCTGAGTTCAATTTCCGCCCCTGAGTGCTAATTCCTTCTTATGTTTATCAGTTGAAAACTTTCAATACTGAAGAGAGTACGACTTTGAAATTCGGTGTTGACTTGAACGATGGCGAGAGATCTTTTATGTTGAGTTGTACTCCAGGTCACTTGATATCAACAATATATGGAGACTTTTCAGTAGAAGAATACAACATTGATAGAGCGGATCGTCAGATGGGCATGGATCAATGTGTTCCAACTTTTCGAAGGAAGAAACCACCAGTGGAACAACTTAAAACCTGTTTAGATCGCACACGTATGGAAGGAGGTTCTTACTGGTTCCCTGGTTCTGAACGAATTACATATGTAACTCCAGGTTACATAGACTTCTGGGATCAACAGATTGAGCGTTTACACGATTTCGTAATGGTTGGCCAACCTTTAGTGAAAGAGCCTCCTTCTGCTGATATGATCGCTTCTTGACCAAGATTGAAACACATCTCCGGCGGCGATAAGTGAAATACATCTCCAGGATGTTCACCAGTATGTATCTTTTTGCACATTCTTCATGAAATTAAAATAATTGCCTTTGATTATCACCTCAATTTATTTTTGCAGGATGGTCGTACTGTGAGACCTCGTCTTGAAGTGAATTTCTCGGAAGCAGAAACAGTAATTCACGGTGGAGAAGGTAGGAACAAGAATTGTAAGTTGCTGCCTAACACCATAAAGTCCCTGGTTTTTTCTTTGGTGAGTTGTCAACAATTTTCCGCCGTGACTTCTTCTATCCGTATTACTAGAATCGTAAAACCAATATTTGTTATTTGGTTACAGAACTTTGATCCGTCAAGTATTTACGGTCTTCAGTTCTCTGCTGCTGGGCAGACAATTTCTGATTTGAGCGTTGAAGAAGAAAATGATGTGAGTACTCTTCCACATAGTCAAATAGGATGCTTCATATATAAAATGCTAATGGTTTGAGAATATGTCCAGGAGAATGTCGTTATGGAAGTGGAGAGTGATGATGCCCGTTCATCCTCGGAGAATGGAGATAAAGAAAATTCCCAAGGTTCAAAACCGAATGGAAGTAATGAGCCTCTTGATGTTGACACGAGCAATTCCGATCCTTTGAACATTTCAGAGACTACCCAAGTAAGTATTTCTCTTGCATTTCATCCATAGAAACATGAAATTGTTGATTTATGAATGAGTGAACTAGAATCCATGTGCATATACGAAAAACTTTGCTGAAATGCGTCGCCAGAAAATTCAGAACTCAGTCTTTTAGCAAAAACGCCATAAAATATTCACCTGAAGTCGGATTTTCACGGTCTGCATATGTATCTTCAAGCCCGGAGAATTTCCAAGCTTTTTCAAAGAAGCTATTTAAGTTTTGGACATGTTTAGAGCCTGAAAAAGGCGAAACAGTAAACTTCCAGGAGACTTTCAGAACTTTTTCAGGTATGTTGTCCAATGTTTTGACCATATCTCCTTTCTCGTTCATAGGATTGTTATGAAATTTTGATATGTTGTAGAGAACATCCATACGAAGATAATGGTATATAACTCCTCCTCAGATTCCTTGTATATTGCTCCCAGTTCGTCATCTTGTGCAGGGCAGAGTAAAATCTCTTCAGATGAGCTTACCGCAAAGCGTGTTTTCATGACTTTCACACTATTTGTTCGCGTCTTGAGTGAATAATGATGAACCTTGATGATGTTGGACTGCTTGTATGTTGTATTTTATGATACTATTTGGTTTCCATGTCTAGATTGCTCTAACCTCTTGTAATCTTCGTATTAGGTACCAAATACCGAAGTTGAGGATACTGAAATCAATAATGATAACGCGAGCATCCCTGGAGTTATTGATGAAGAGACAACCATCCCTGCACTTAAAGGCCATGAGCGGGTTGTTACTGAAGTTATGGAAACCTCGATTGTTGCTACTCCAGTAGTAGAAGAAACCGAGCCACAAGTAGAGGAGACTGAAGAAAATGCTGCCATGACCGTAGAAGTTGCTCCAGTAATTGAGAACCGTATAGTGGTGCATGAATATCCAAGTGCGGGAGTTTCTTTTGATCCTCCATTTGATGCATCGCTCCCATATCATGAACTAGTTGGTGGATTCATCGTTTCTATTGGATATGCATGCTTGTACGAGAAGATATGGAGGAAGTTTGGTCACATCATTGTTATCAGAGACCCTGGATGCGCTTATGCTTTAACAATCCAAGTAAGTGTCATCTTGCGTGTTGTAAGTGATATATGCGCTAGGGCCAGAAATAATGTGACTCCAGATGTACTCTTTGATTGGGAGTTCAACTTGGAGAATTCTGAAAGACTTGGCTTCAACGTGAAGTGGCTTCGTAAGAAAATAGATGCAATCAAGAACTCGTGTGAGAATAACATACCATTTCCCAATGATGTTGTGATAGAGAAGGAAGAAAAGATTGTTAAGTTGACTTAGGAGCTGAACACGGAGAAGGTGGCCTTGCAAGTCTTGAAGAATGCAGAGGAGCAAAAGTCTTTCTTTGTTGACTTTCTTTGATCTCTTTTCATAATCTCTTGAACTTCTGAGCTTCTGAGAGATGTGAGGTTTTATTTTGGTTTTGATATTGATTGGTTTTCGATTGGTAGATGATTGAGGATTTTCTTTTGGATTTTATAGAGATTTTCTTTAAGTAAAATGAATTGAATTTTGATAAATTTTTGAATTCAAATACTAAATGCAAGTATTGCAAACGTTTTGGAGAAATTGAAATACAGTGAAATATAATCCTAAATGTCAAATCCCAGGCGTCATGAATGCTCAAACGCCCAATACCTCAAATGCCCAATAATTTCAGGCGTCAAATGCCTTAAGCCAATTCTCGTGGATCACTGGCAGGGTCCTGCCATCTATGTTGATCAACCTGTAGTATCCTCCGGTTATGGAATTAGCAACCATAAATGGTCCTTCCCAATTGGAGCTTCTTCCAGAGTGAAGATTGCGCTGAGTTGCTTTGAGAACTAGGTCTCGTTCACAAAATTTGTTAGGCTTGGTTGTCCACGCCTTGAATATCTTCTGCTGATTCGGGATTCCTCGCGTGATGGGATTCCATGGTTGCGGCACATACGGACACTCGTGCATAGGGGAGTATCCAGAATATTGTCTGTTATGCTTTTCCATGTCTTCGGCAATAAATCTTTTGATAGAATGATCGGTTTGAAGAAACTCTGTATTCAACCACTTGGTATAATATTGCCGTGGCGAGGTTATCCATTCATAACACTTTGTAACAGTTAAGTTGTCAGTGGGAAGAAGTCCTCGAACCAGAGCAACATAATTAAACATTGGTAGTATAGGCACATGAAGAAGAATCAGACTTGCCTGAGTACGGAACTTTTTGATGAAAGAGTGTGCACTTTCTCCAGGTTTTTGTGCTAATTCCACCAAGGCTTTAACTTCCTCCAAATGCTCGAATGATGAAGTATCTTCTATTTCTTCTGAGTCGGAGATTTCTTCAATCGAAGGCATTAGAGTCGCCTTTCCGGTATGAATCCAAGGCCGTCCAAGAATCATGTCATATCCTGGATCTTCCGGATTATATATAACTTGATCTCAGTACATACCGAATTTTCTCTGACTTTGAGGGTGATGTGGTCGTACGCATCTCTTAGTGTCCCTTCGTGATCTCTGATTGACATGTGAGAATGTGTAGCTTCTTGTCGAGTAATGCCAGCGGCTGTGAGAGTTCTCAAAGGAATGATGTTGATGGCAATGCCAACATCAACAAATGCTCTACTGAATTCATTTCCCTTAATATGCACCGTGGTGAGAAGTCCCCAGTCATACATTTCCTTGTCAGTGGCTGGAGGTTTAGGAGGTGCTTCTGGAATCAGTAAACGTTTCCCAGACACTATGTGGTTCAGAGCCATGAACATGTCTCCCCTATGCGCCTTCGACAGATAGAGCAATTCGCACACATGTTCAATCAATGACTGAACTGATTCTTTAACTGGTTGTTCAGAGATGGGGAAAGTCCTGACTGGGAGAGGATCTCTGTGTACTCTTTCAGTCCCCAAGTTAAGCTCTCCCGATTCAACTTTTCCCCTGAATATACGCTTTAAGACTCTGCAATCGCTTGTGGGATGATTGACGAACCTGCGGAAGCGGCAGTAACGATGATTTTCCATGTCTTCTTCAGTTGGTTCTTTCTTGACATATGGCAACTTGATAGCACCATCTTGGATCCAAGCCTCCAGGAGTTCGATCACCTCTTCAATGGAAAGGGGAAAGTCAGGTGCATCTTGATCAGGAGCCTCTGTACGCTGGTCAGGGGCTTGTGCATTTTGCAGATCCTTCCTTTATGCTTTTGAAGGAGCTGAGGTATGCTTGCGCGGTGGTTCGGCTTTCCATTTGATCCCTTCTGCGACAACGTTTGTAGAAGGCTGAAGGTTGTACTGCTTGTTCCTCAGATGTCTGCTACTTCGAGCGTCTCGCGGTTCTTCAGCCTTTGTAGCCTTTGTTCTTTCCAGTAAAGCGGGTGCAGTAGTTTCCGATCTCTTCGCCGCTTCATGAAGCTCTGAGAAAGTATGGAAACAAAGATTTTCTAACAAAGCTCCGTAGACCGGGATCATGTCGTTGATACACAAGTCTACAAGTTGTTGCTCTGTGACGTTTGGATCATGACAGTCCAGGGCCTGGACTCTGAATCTTTTCACGTAGTCATTGGGATGTTCATTGTTCCTCTGAAACATTCTTCCAAGATCAGAGAGAGTAAATTGCTCTGACACAAAGAAGTAATTTTTGTAGAAAGCGTTAATCATTTCTCCTCAATTGTTGATAGTTCATGGTGCAATGTTGTTGTACCAGGTGTATGCCCTGCCTTTCAAGGATTTTGAAAATTCTTTGAGGCGAACAACATGGTTATGCTCATGTTCGCCCAAGGCTTTCAGGAACCGAGAAACATGCTCCTGAGCATTGCCTGTTCCGTCATATAAAATGAAGGTTGGAGATGTATAACCTTTTGGAAGAGGAATCCATTGCGTAGCAGCAGGGTATGGAGGTTGGTGACGATGTATATGTGATGTCTTGTCTTTTCCATGGTTCTCCAAGAGGCGTTACAAATCTTCCCGAGTAATAAAATGTGTTGATTCCTTTGCTGATGGATGGTCTGCAGCTTTTCGGACTTCGTTGTCATCCACCGTATTTATTGGAACTACTTCAGGATCAGCATATGAGGATGTTTCCTTTTCCTTGAGTCTTCTCTGATATCTTGTCAGTGAGAGTCTTGAGATAATTGAATAGCTCCTTCTGTGTTGCAGCCATGTCAGTTTGATTCTTTGCAAGAGTCTCTTGCACCTTGATGAAATCAGCCATAGTAGGTGTTGGATTCCCCATGACTTCCTCAGGGTGTCGTCCGAACAGGGGATGACCTTCCATGTTAGCGTGAGGAGGAATAACATTACCATCGTCAGTGTTAGCGTCCAGAATGGTTTCCAGGATATTCTCATTGTTATTGTTGCTAGTGCTAGCGTCGTTTTTATTGGAACCTGTAACTAACCCGGACCTAAGACCAGCCATGTTTTTGAGAATTAAGATTGTAACCGAGAGAATGATCTCCCACTGTGGTCGCCAATCTGTAGATGGGGAAAAATGATTTGCTGGTTTTTACGGAATCGAGGAGATGACCGTGCGGAGGAGACTCCTTAAACCGATCAAATGCTCAACCTCACACAGATGCACTGCAAGAAGGGAGTGCTTTAAGTTCGAGATATCAATCTGCAGGACTCCGGCTAAACCAAGACAATGGCCGTTCCAGAGTCAATTCGATCACAAGAGAGGATGGGTTGATCTGTAGGAGGGAAGATGAGAAATGTGTGAGATCAATGGTGATCTAGATTGTAGGTGTGTTGTGTATTCTGCGTAATAAAGTTCTGAATGATTGAATTTTACTCAGTTGAGAGTGATTGCCCATACGATGAGCTCGTGTAGATGAAAGATTGTCCGTATGAACTTGTCGAGAAATTCTTGTCTGTTTCAATCAGGATTCAGAGACTTACTTATATTGCTGGAATTGTGAACACCTTAATCCCATGAAGTGTGACAGTTGCTGGAGTCAAAGAGTGGGGAAGTGGGAAACCGTGTGAACTTGTCGAGAAATTCTTGTCTGTTTCAATCAGGATTCAGAGACTTATTTATATTTATGGAATTGTGAACACCTTAATCCCATGAAGTGTGACAGTTGCTGGAGTCAAAGAGTGGGGAAGTGGGAAATCGTGTCAAAACCAGTTGCTCATCGTGCAGAGACTTGGTTGATTTTCCATCCACTACTTTGCTAAATCCTTCAACTGATTGCACGACTTGCTCACATTTTCATCATGTGCATGAACACACGTGTCGTAGACCGCCAGACCAAAACCCTAGTTAATATCCCCCATGTGACTCGATTGATATCTCATGGTTGTGGAGTCAGTTGTTGACTTCATGGGACGATGAGTCCTTGTATTGCTGAGTCGGACGTGATTTACAAATGTTCTGAGACTCATGAATTTAACATGTCTGTTGAGACACAGGTATCATTGGCGAATAAATGTTGATAACCTGAGCAAACTATGCTGCTGAATCGTTGAATATTGATAGTTGAACCAATATTACTTAGTCTGAGCAAAATTTACTAGTCTGAGCAAATATTGCTCATCTGAGCGACTGTTGCTCGTCTGATGAATTGTTGGTGGCAGCACCAAACAAAATATTAATTTAAGATACTAACTACTAGGCCGAGTATAATAATAATGAAAGTGTTGATCATGGGATCAACGTAAAATTATTAGTATTTGAATCTACTCAGAATTACGTTTCTCAAGAGCTCTGGATTCGAAACTCTAATTTTGATCAATTGATGATTTATTGAAAACTAATCCACGGAGTGAAGGAGGGACCGTCTACTAGGAATGATGAGTCAACCATGTAACTCCCAGATGCTCAAGTGAGCAAAAATACCAAAGTCTCCTGAAGACCAGTTGGTGAAAAGATGGTTAAAAGATGGTTTAATCATTTTTTTAAAATAATGCTAGTGTGAGCGTTAGGTAATAAGACCTAATTATAGAGAGATGAGGGACTGACCAAGAGGGTATGAGACCGGCCCTTGGTGGTTGTGGGACCAACAGATGGTCGTCTGAGGAAACTCCCAGTTGTTTGAGAAGAGTTTGGACCCTATATGAGCAATTGAGTAAATTAGGTCAAAATTATTAAAACATGTGGGACCGGATATTTGCAAACCTTAGGGACAGCCTTGGTCGGTCAAGGAGACATGCCCGCGTCACCATAATGTCCGTGTCTCAGTTCTGAGAATTTCGATATTTTCCGATGCGCGTTTGAGCAACATTTTGAGTAAATATGAAGGATTCAGGGTTTTGCTGAAACTGGGGAATCTTCATGAGATGATGAAAAATAATTAATAAAATAGGGGATTTTCAAGGTGTGGGCTAGCAAGCTCGGTCCCGCAGCACCTTTCCCAATTTTATGTATTTTCCCTGATGTGAGGGAAATATCATGAAACTGAGGAATTTAATGAAGTTAAGGAATTTCCATGAGATTATGGAAATAATAATAATAAAATAGGGACTCATGAAGTATGGGACTGGCCATGGCCAAGGCATGGCCAGCCGGCCAAAGAGCTCGTCCCAAGGCACTTTTCCCAATTTTATTATATTTTTCATGATTTTAGGGAAACATCATAAATACAAGAAGTTTGTTGAAACCAAGGAATTTGTTGAAATCAGGGAGTTTCCATGAGATGAGGGAAACATAAAAAATAATAATAATAAGATAAGGGGTGTGTGGGACCGGCTAGGGCATGACCGGCCAAATAAGGCCTGGTCCCACGAGTTTCCCTAATTTTACATTATTTTCATGACTTGAGGGAAATTTCATGAATTCAAGGAATTTTCATTAGATGAGGGAAATAATAATAAAATAATAATGAGTCATGAGGTGTGGAACCGGCCACGACTAGGGCATGGATGGACGGCTAGTGAGTCCGGTCCCATAACATCTTTCCTAATTTATTATTATTTCTTTCATACGAGGAAACACCATGATACTGGGGAGTTTCCTTGAGACGAAGGAGATTTTCTCAAATGAAGGGATTTTCATGAGATCAGGGAAAATAATAAAAATATGATAAAATATAAAATTGGGCGTGGGACTGGCCACGACACGACCGGCCGGCCGGTGGGCCCAGTCTCCCAGCGCCTAAAGTAATATTTTATTATTTATTATTTTCTTCCTATTTTGCATAGGTCCATCGTTCCTTCGTGTTTTGGAATGCTCGTTTGTGCATTATTGCTGAGTACACTTGCACCATTTTGGTCGGGGCTTACTCGAGAGTTGCTCAGATGCCCGTACGTCAAATATTTATCACTAACCCATGGAATTCTGCTGGGAAGAACCACAAATTGAAGTGAAGAAATATTACGAAGGATCGTAGAATATTGTTGAATATTCAGTTAACGATTAGAGATAATTAATTGATGGCTCTATACTATCAGGCATGATGTCTAGGATCATTAATTATCTGAGAATTGAGAGATATGAGCTTGTTGAAACGTCATATTTTCTTTATATAGTCAGGGAAAACCTTGTTGCGTCCTGAAGACGTTATTGCTCTATACTAGCAGGCAAGTTTTCTAGGAGCCGTCAAGTCTTTCGATTATATATTAAATAATTAATGATATTGCTCAGTATTTATGAGATGTGTTGTTGCCTCACCTGAGAGACTACACATCTACATATACTCTGAGAGACAACATTCTCAGTCTGAGATTTTGTTGCATGAGCTTTCATGCTTTCGATGAGAGACATGAGTCTCAACACTCATCTGTTTGCTGGATCAGGAGTACTACAATTATGATTTTACGATTTTATCCTTTCTCGAAAATCCACCATCTACAGTTACCATTTGAGACACTTTGGTTACTCTTTAGCTACTGTTACTACTAGTTGGGTCACTGTTACCTAAATTGCAACAGGAAATCTAAACTTAAAAAACTCCAGTTCATGTTATTTACACATGTTCTGATGATCATTGGGTTGGATTTAATCCAATCATTGCTTTGTGTTTTGATTCATACTGGTTTTGTTCTTAAAATCATTTTGACCCTAGATGTTTGGTCATCTTCTTTGTGAGAGAGAAGGTCATTTGAAACTGTTTTTAGTTTCTAGAAGGATAGATGTGATAGGCAAGAGTTGGTGGAGATATTATAACCTGTATACCATTTTGATGATCTTAAAAAAAACTCTGTAAGGTTTCAGATTTCCTAAATCGCCTTTATCTACAAATTATCTGAGGTTAGCCTATTTTTCGGGAAAAAAAAAACATAATTTGTTATCCTTACAAACTTGGCTAAAGTATTCACGGCCATATTTTCTAGTCTAGGAACAAAATAAAATCCCGAAAAATTAGTGCAAAGATTTGCTATCCTATTTGCCTCATCAAGACAAGCTTTAACACGCCAATAAATTTATAAGTTCTTTCTATGAAAATAGTTGAAAAGGCTTTCACAGTCTCCCTCGATGCTAAAATTCTTAATCCTCTTATCCTTAGCCCAAATTGCTGCCTGCAGCACTCCTATAGCTTCTGCTTCTTGAGGATCTGAACCAGATGACTGTCCTGCTCTTCCACCTTCAAAAGTTCCTACATCATTTCTCATAATTAAGGCATAACTAGATGGTAAAGTTTCATAAATCCATGCCGCATCTACATTGATTTTTAGGGAATCTTTTTGTGGTGCTTTCCAAATAGGGGAAGCTTTCTTCTTTTCAACCCGCTTAGTTTTTTTAGGTTTACAACTTCTTTTAGACCAAAAATAAATATGCCCCTGAATTTCTAAGGCCATACTAGTTGCAGTTTTATCTTTGTCTTCAAAAACCCTATTGCATCTCTCTTTCCAAGTAAACCAAATCTTAGTAAGAATTAATTCAATAGCTATTTCTTTCCTAGGGTTATTGAGCTAGTATCTGCAAAGATCTAAAATCTTATTGGAGTTATCTAGAGTCAAAGAGATAGGATGAGGTGCTGAGTTTCACACTTCCTTAGCATAAGGACATTGAAATATAAGATGTTCACTTGTTTCAATTTCTACCCCACACATGGTATAATGAGGAACAACATCTTTAACTTTTCCAAATAGTTTAGAATTTACATGAAAAGCATTTTGTAAGCATTTCCATAAAATAACTTAATTCTTTGAGAGATATCTAACTTCCACATAAATTTCCAGAAAAATTCATACAAGGATAGGCTAACTATATCAGTTCTAGATTCATTCACTTTATCATACAAAGATTTAACTGTATATTCCCCTGATCTAGTTAGTGTCCATTTAAGTTGATCTTTTTTAAGATTTTGGTCCTTATCCTGAAAAAGATAGATGTTACCAATTTTATGTGCGATATCAACAGGGAAAGTTGAGTTAATTAGAGTAAGATTCCATGAACAGATATCAGAGTTGATTAAGTATGAAACCCTGATTAGGCGGTTATTATTAGAATTACACAGGTTGGCTAAGGTGTTGTCTATCCCAGGTATCCATTTTTATCATTCCGTATATTTATGTTTTGTATGAATAAGTCCAAGTCCTTGACTAATGCAATTCCAAGTCCAAGAGTAATTTGTTGTAGGCTTGGTTCTAAGAGGTTAGATCTAAAATATTTTGAACCCATAGTTTTTGGTTCTTTAACTAATCTCCAAGCTACCTTTGCTATCATCAAAAGATTAAACTTACGAGCATTTCTAAAACCTAAACTTCCTTTCTGAATTGGTTTGCAAAGGTTTATCCATGCTTTTGGATAGTAACTCTTTCCTCCAGAATCTTTCCCCCACCAGAAATCTCTTTGGATGACATTAATTTTATTAGTTATCTATTTTTGAAGAATAAAGCACCCCATTTGGTAAGATGGAATGCTAGACAGAACAACTTTGTTCAGAACTGATTTCCATTCTTTAGATTTGGATTCCATTATTTCAAGGATTAGAGCAAAAGTTTTTATCTTTGATCTTTCCATGAAAATAGGAGCTCCTAAATATGGGTCTCTAAGATTAATATGTTTTATTTTCAGCAATTTGGACATCATTCTATGATGTTTTGTCTCCATTTTTTTACTAAAAAACACTCCTGACTTTTCAAAATTAATAAGTTGACCAGAGGTCTTACTAAAAATTGCTATTGTTTCTAATAAATTCCTGCACTCCACTAAGTCAGCTTTAAGAAAAAACATACAATCATCTGCAAAGAAGAGATGAGAAATTTGATCACTTTTACAAGAAATGACTGGTGAAATACTACTGAAGATATGACTATTTGTAGTATGTTCAGTCATGCTTTCAGAGAAGAGATATTGGAAATATGTGGTTAAAATTTTACTGATCTCACTTCTATTTCTGGTAGCTTCATTTGGTTCATTTAACATGCTTTATATGTTATTCCATTTACATCTTCGTAGAGTGATTGTATAAAAGTATTTTTATTTTTTCCCCTAACTCAATTATGTTACCTCTAGATTGTTGCTTAGATATTGCTTCTTGATTGTCATAAAGGGATTATAGTTCCAGTAATTTCTCTCTTAATCTTTTTTGTTGATATTATGTAGTTCTAATTTCCTTTAATCTTTCAATTTTTTTTAGAAGCTTATTTATTTTCTTAGCAGGAAAACCAAAAATATTATTTTTCTAGTCAAGCAAATTATCTCCTAAAGATTTTAAAGTCAGAACTAGACTTTTAGAAACATCTTCTTCAATTGAGTTTTTCCAAGAGTCTTTAATTACTTGAATACAAGAGTTCTCTTTTAACCAAGTATCATAAAACTAAAAAACCCAGACTGACTTAGGAACTTTGTTATCTAGATTAAGAAGAATAGGGCGATGATCCAAACCAATAGCCACTAGGTGTGTCAGAGAAGCATTGGGGAATTGTGAATGCCAATCAACATTGATGACAGCTCTATCAAGTCTTTCTTTAATATTTTGATTACCTTCTCTATGGTTATCCCAAGTATAATCATATCCAGAGTATCCTTTTTCTTTTATAAGCAATAAATAGAGAATTACATATGTCCAGCCACGTGGTGCTTACATAGAGAAGGTAGGAGCCAGATAGGGGGTACATGCCAAGCCATATGGATAACATTTGTTTTAGCCCATTAAGCCAGATCGTGAGCAACTCCATTTGCAAAATGGTTAACAAATACAACGGATATAAACTTAAAATTGGGAATCAAGATTTTAATATCCCGCAACATACAATGAGTTCTCTGATCTCCCATGAAGGTCTTCTTGTTAATTTTATCTAAAATAGCTAATGTGTCACTCTCAACAATAATCTGATCCAAAACCACCATCAAAGCATCTCTAATTGCTCGAGTCTCTGCTTCTTCCGTGTATTAAGGAGTATCCTAAATCATATAAATTAAACTAGCTCTTTCAAGTATTTTATAATAGTACTCACTATTAGATTTATTAAAAGGAAGGCCTCCTTTCTTTTCAGATTGATTAAATATCATATTGAAATCTCCTATCACATTCCAAGGCATATTTCTTAGGATAATTTGTCCACTTATCTCCTCTAAAAATTCCCAAGCTATGTTTCTATTTGAGGGATAAGGACTACCTGATACAAGTGTATCTTTCCTCTTTTAGGAACTAGTGATCCTCAAGATGGATTGAGGATAGAATTGTAATTAAAGAAGGAATAATGATTTTAGGTAACAACCTAGATAAGAAAATATACCTAGAACAAGAATATTTCCTAGACAAGGTAATATTCCTAGATAAAGAAATATACCTATAAAAGAAAAAAAAAATCCTAAGAGGTTTGGGAAACCAAACCAAGCCTATAAATAGGGATATTTAGCTCATGACTAAACACATCTAATAAAGGAGGTTTGAGAGACAAATCACCTAGATAAGTTTGTGAGACAATTAATTATTATAAAAGAAATCTTAGCAAACAGTTAAAGGTTATTTACCTAGAGAGATTGTGAGCGTAACAAAGAGAGAATTGTAATAGTTTTCTTGTTCATAATCTAGAGAAGATAATTTCTTCGAAACTGGTTTCTAGTGTGTTCTGTTTTCTAGTTTTCGTCTATTATTATTCTGAATTCCTCCTCTATAATAATAGTCACCAAGGTATAGAGATCGGTACGTATCAAGTTGGCATCACAACAAGGTTAGTTTATTTTAAGGAAGATTCTTGTGGTTTATGGTCTTCACTAGATCTCTCTACAAACATATTGGTGAGTTACTCAAAAAGCAAGAATACGTTAAAATAACAAGAAAACCAAAGATAACAAAGACATGCGATGAGTCTAAGATTGTGAACCAAAGACTACCGACAAGAAGGTGGTTATGTTAGAAAAAGAGATGAAGACGATTCAAACTACCCTGGACGAGTTGGTTGCTTGTATTCGTTCTAATACACCAAACCTGACACCTTCGAAAAAGATGAAATCTCCATACGAATAAAAAGAAGAAGAGCTTCTTAAAGGCACAAAAGCAACAAAACCTCGTGGTAAGTTTATGAATCATGGAATCTAAAAATTTATTTTCATGTTGATATTTTAATTATGATGGAAGTGTCGATGTAGAGAAATTAGATGATTGGATAGAGCATCTAGAGACGTACTTTTCTTTCTTTGAATATGGTTTGAATGAGAAGATATATTTTACAGGATTGAAGCTTTAAAAGCATGCTTTAATATGGTGGAAAGCTTATCAAAGGAAATACCTAAGTAAGGGAGCATTGTCATGGAAGGGATTCAAGGAAGTTGTGAGGAAAAATTTTTATCCGGTTGGCTACCTTGAAGAAAGATGGTTGAAGTGGTACGACTTGAAGCAGTCCTGCAACCAAACTGTGTAAGAATATACTTCGGAATTTCAGAATCAAGCTATGGTTTTGGATTTAGACTTGGAATATTATGTTATCTATATGAAGTATATTTACGGGCTTCATGAGTATATACAGAAGGATTTGAAGATGTTTTCGGTGGATACTATCTCCAAAGCAAGCATAAAAGCTAATGTCATCGAAGGCGTGCTTAAGAAATCTGATGTTGAGGGAAACACGAAGGGGAAGTCTAGAGGTTTCGTCGCTAAAGGAGATGAAATGACCAAAGAGGAAGGGAAGTCTAGTGACAAAGTTGGTTTAGTTTCCACTCATTGCGAACAAACATGACATGTTATCGATAAGTTTTGGATGAAGTATCCTGATCTAAAACCAAAAGGGTTACAGAATAAAGAAGCCAAGAAGGCAGCACTAGTCGTACAAGCTCCAATAGAAGTCCATGGACTAATGTAACCCAACTCAAATCTCTCTCTTACGGCAGGAGAAAAACAAGGACCTTTAAAAGATGACCTTAGGGAACGACTCTTCACAGTCAAGATGCAGGTTAAGACAACACTTATAGATGTTGTTATTGACTCGGGAAGTCAGAAGAATTTATTTCCACATTCTTTGGTGCAGAAGTTAGGTTTGAAGACTTTCAAACATCCGAAAGCCTATCCTTTAGGGTGGTTTAAAAGGAAGGTGGGATACAGGTTGCATAGCAGTGTACGTTCAAGTTTGCTTTTGATGAGTCGTACATTGATGAGGTTACATGCAATGTGGTTCCATTAGATGTTTGTCAGGTTGTACTTGGTAGTCCTTATCTGTGGGATCGAGATGCGATTTTACATAGGAGGGAGCAGAAGTATACCTTTACTAGAGATGAGAAATCTTTTGTAATATGAGTTATAGACTCTCCTCTTGAGGGAGCGAACTTGATTACAACTACTCAGGAAAAAAGGTTGGTGAATGCTAGTACAAAGTTCATTCTCCTTGTGATCCATTCTCTTGATAAGAAGCCGAGTAGAGTTTTTTTGGAAACCCTAACCAAACTTCAAGAAGAAAACCTACAAAGGTTGGAGATGTTTTAACCACCATTACTAGATAATGATGGAGATGACAATATGATCCTACTGAGCATGGAAGACTTGTGGTTTGACCTGGAAGGACCGCTCAAGGAATATTGCATAGTGGAGCGAAGAGTAACTAAGAAACGACAAGGAGAGAAGAACGTTTTCCTAAATAGATGTCAAGGTCAAGTTCCCATCAAGAAGAGATGGTTCAGCAGGGGGAAAGGGATTCTCGAGTTCCCTAACCTACAATACTAACTTTCACAGGAGTTCAAGTTCTTAAAGGGGGACCATGATGCAAGTGTATCTTTCTTCTTTTAGGAACTAGTGATCCTCAAGACTGATTGAGGATAAAATAGTAATTAAAGAAAGGAATACTGATTTTAGGAAGTAACCTAGATAAGGAAATATACCTAGAAAAGGAATATTTCCTAGACAAGGTAATATTCCTAGATAAGGAAATATACCTAGAAAAGGAATTATTCCTAGAAAAGGAAATAGATTCCTAAGAGGTTTGGGAAACCAAACCAAGCCTATAAATAAGGATGTTTAGCTCATAACTAAACACATATAAGAAAGGAGGTTTGAGAGACAGATCACCTAGAGAAGTTTATGAGACAATTAATTATTGTAAAAGAAAAATTAGCAAACAATTAAAGGTTATTTACCTAAAGATATTGTAAGCGTAACAAACAAATAATTTTAATAGTTTTCTTGTTCATAATCTAGAGAAGATAATTTCTTCGAAACTGGTTTCTAGTGTGTTCTGTTTTCTAGTTTTCGTCTAGTATTATTCTGAATTCCGTCCCTATAATAATAGTCATCAAGGTATAGAGATCAATACGTATCACTATCGTAGAAGCCAGTTAGAACCCATTGTTTTGTATCAAAAGAAGTGTTTGCAATTATATTAATCACATTAGATTTCCATTGGACTATGTCAAAATGGAAGCCGTCAATCCAAGCCACGACTAAACCACCTGCTATACCTATAGGATCCACTATGTAATAAAGGGAAGGATGATACTAGAGATTTAACTAAGTATCTCTGATTTTTTGTTTCAGAGAGAAAAAGAACTTCAGGCTTTCCCTTCTGATGAGGTTTTTAAATGATTCTGGGTTAATGGGTTTCTACAACCTTGAACATTCCAAGCAAGAATTTTCCCTGTGACTATTTAAACTGGAAATTTATAATATTTAAATCAAGATAAGGATAAAGAACTAAGATTTCCTCTAATGTGACTACAAACCTAATAGACAAATCTAGAAAGCATATTGAACCAAGTAAAGCAACAAAACTGAAATAGATTAATCTTATAGAACTTAAATGAAAATGAGTTGTAAGTGAATTGTTAGACAAGACAAGTATGAACTTTTAATTACTAGAACCTAATTCTAAGGTATGTCCAGGTTATAGAGATATCATGAAAAGTGAGTAAAATAAGAAAATTAAGAATTTTTTTAATGAAATATCAGATTTAAGGGAAGTACCTGTGTCTCCTCCTGCAGCTTTGAAGGGGTGAGAGATGGGAATGAAATTTGGAGATATGATTCTTCTGATTTTTCTTGTTCTTGCAAATTAGAGCCATGTTGATCAATTGAGAGAATCTTTCCATCCTTTGCAGAGATTATCCGAAGAAGATGATGAAGGAAAATCAAGAATTAAAATTTTGAAGGAAGATTTTGGCTGTGAAAATGGGGTTTTAAAAGATGATGCAATACAACCGGAATTAATTGAAAACAAATGTGAAAAGGTGGAATGAAGTAAAGGCGATGTATATGAGATTGAAATTGGGGATTCAAAAGAATCCATAGCATTCTCATACGGAGATAAAGAGAGCCTTCTTCCTAGAATTAGAACTAATCTCTAATCTAGACCGAAAATCGGATTAGAGATAACTTGAAGTAAATCAGAACCGAGTAATAGTTACGATTCGGAGACTCTCGCCGATTCCAAGACCCGATGAGTTTATGAGTTTGAAGATAGGTAGGAATCGGAAGAAGACAAAGACAAAGGAATGAAATTTTCAGGAACGTTAAAAGGGAAAGTCATTTTCCCTAAGACAGAGTTAGATGCTTGTGGCATATCTTCATCAATAAATACGGGAACAAGAACTTCATATGACTGATGACTGACTGGTACAAGGTTTTCTTGGCTAATAGGATTAGAGTATCTAAACAAGACGTTATAAGTTTCTCTCGCTCCTGGAAGGCTGAGATAGGATTGAACTGGAACTGAGACTCCATGAATGGAGAAATTATCTTTAGGATTCCAAATCTGAACTAGTACATCATTCAGCCAAAAGGTATCATCCCCTGGATAAGGTGAAGCTACTGATATATCATATATGTCTTCCAGAGGACGACCCTGCTTTATAGCACAACTATTAGCCTTATGGCCAAACATAAAACAATGGCTACAAAACTTTGAGGGAAGGTTAAGGTAATTGAAGTGAATTTCTGTAACTGGATACTTCCCAACTTTGACTAAGAACATGTCTATAAGAAGTTTTTCAACATTGACCCATATCAAATACCTAGTTAAACCATCAATAACGGAAACTTCATTAGTTGTACACACACTTTACACTTGTCCTAATTTACTTGCAATCAATGAAAAGACGAGGGTACCCAAATATACCTCAATCTAAAACTTTTCCACCTATAAGTCCTTTCTCCGAAAGTGATTGTCTATGGACTGAGTCGAGACAATACAACGAGTGGGTTTACACTTCGTGTGATCGTCTATGGATACAAGATCGAGACAATACGACAACAGGATAACTTGCGTGATTGACTATGGATACAAGATCGAGACAATAGAACAACGAAGTATGATTACTTGATAATAAGTTCGGACTTAACCAAACACTATAGGATTGCTATCAAGTAATTAGGAATTAACGTTTGTGTATTTTACTTCTAATTTTAATAAATCAATTATAATTGCGGAAATAGAAAAGTAAAAGACACTGCAAGATTTTGTTAACGAGGAAACCGCAAATGCAGAAAAACCCCGGGACATTGTCCAGAATTGAATACTCTCAGAATTAAGCCGTTATACAAAATCTAAACCAACTTCGCATAGTTGAGACCAAGCAACTAAACCTATATTCACCTAGTTCCCTCAGTATCCCTGCGCCTCCAACTTGCAATAAGTCATGCACTTGGAACAATTCCTTTTGTTCGTATTCCAAACAGTAAAAAAACAACAAATCTGTTTGGTAACAACTCTTTTCAAACAACGTGATATGAGTTTGACAAAAGGCTCTTCCGTTTAACCAATAAACTCCTTTGTCGGGTTCTTAGATCAATCTATTCAACAACTACCAAAGTAATTATTTAGACTATGCAATCAATACTATGAATCACAAAGAAATGTATTGATGCCGATCTACATAACTAATCAATCAAATCTATCAAAAGATAAACTGATTGTAGTTGGATCCCCAGCCGATCAAGTTTTATGCACACCAAAGATTATGAACTTAGATAAGAAATCTTCTTTGTCTTCAAATATTCTTAGATCTTCAATAAACACCTGCACACAGACAACTTGAATCTCTTGTGATCAATCACACACAACACGGGGTCTGTTAGCGATGGATTATCACAAGACATCTTTAGATCTACAAACAGTCTAAAGATCCCCGTCGATACTTCAATCTAGTTTGAGTGAATCTTATATCAGAAGAGAAGATTCTCAAGCATAAACAAACTAGGTGCAATCAAAGTTCAACAACCATTAGTCAATCAAATCAATCGAAAACTAATAATGAACTGCAATTATCTAGTTTCCTACCAACGGTACTCGTAAAGCTTCTCAATCCCAAAGAAGTCTTTAAAACGAGCGGTCGTAAGAGATTTCGCCTAATTATGGTACTTTCCTCTCTGAATAGACGGCTCCAGTAACAACACAACTAGGGAGTTTTTGATAGACGCATTTATGTGTATAATATAGATCATTTGTATATATTGTTAGTACTCGATATTGTACTTATTTGGTTATTTTATGTATTTGTAGGTGTTTTTGGAAAATAATCTCTTGCGGCGAATTTGGCTAAAAATGTGGCATTTGGACCTCCGTTGATAACGTACCGGAAGCGCCTCAGAAGTGTACCGGAAGAATCCCAGAAATACCCCGGAGGAACCCCGAAAAAAGTGCGGAAAATGCCCCAGAGGACACTTGCTATACAGACCCTTGATTTTGGATAAGGGGTAACCTAATTACTAAGGGGTGACCCATTTCCAGGCAGCTGCTAAAGGGACACCATAACTGGATAGGGGGAGATCACATTTCTTCACGTTTTCAAATTAATGTTTTGGCGGGAAACTTCATGCATGTTTACTGGCAGAGTTGGATTCGATTAATGGACGGTTTCTAAAGAGATTCAACCCCCAAAATCAGTTGGGCTGGATGTGAATGGACTAAACAGAGCTGGTACATGTGTTTTGATCGATCACATTGGGCTGGAATAGCCGGGAGAAGAAATCAGAGTCCAAATAGGACACGTATGGTTCTGTTTACGTTTCAAAGATTTTTTTTGAGGAGATTCTGGGAGAGTTTTACGCTAAAGAAAACTCTACTTGGTCCTGTTCAAGTCTTGGGAGAGTTTTGGGGCAATAGAATAGCTCATAAACGCGTACAGGGAGATCAGAGAGAGATATTCTCTCAACAGCGCAGAGAAGAAAAAGAAAAGAAAAAGTCGGATTCAGTAGAGATTTTTGGGGATTAAAAGACTATATAAGAGTTGGTTCAAGTCATAGAAGGGTTGGAAAATTTTATAAAAGTTTTGGAGAGAGTTTAGAGGTCAGGAGAGACGAGAGAATCGAGTTACAGAGAGATTTTGTTGCTGCTGCTGCCAGCCATTGAAGACCTTCAAGAACACGAAGAACAGACTCACAGAGTCAGTCGTTCTTTAACAGTCTTAAACAGCAGTATCCCGTGTTCTTCATTACAGCAGTAACGAAGTGTCGTTCTTCAACAGTGAAAACAGCGAACTCTCTGTGTCGTTGTTATACAACACTTGTGTTGTATCGATTATTTTCAGCACTACCCCTTTGTAACAGTGACGCTGCAACAGTATAACAGCGTTACAAACTTCAATTATCAATTATTTTCATCAATAAAAACACTTATTTAGCCATGAATACATCTTGTGAGTGTGTTTTTGAGATGAGGAGCTAAACCCAATCCCAGGGGTGACAGAGGAAGCCATTCTCACAATAATTATGTGGCAATCTCTATTTTAATTTATGCAATATTTTTATATGATTAATTGCATTGATAAAAATGATTTAAATGGTTTTTATTAATCAACTGTGTTTTCCCTTGATAATGCATGCTTAGTTTTAGACTTTTGATGCATTATACTTGTGATTAACATTTGATATTTTGGAAAATCTGCTCTTGGCAATATTTAGAATCAACCCAATTATTTAAATTGCATAGTAAAAAAATATTAGATCACATAAGTATTGTTGATTGGTGGAATCTTAACCCCTATTTCTCCATAAAATTTTACTTCAGTTTGCTATTTTTCCTAAATTTTATTTAAATCTAGAAATTTTGTTACCTTCACAAGTCTGAAAAGAACCTGTTTACCACTACAACTACAAACATCATTTGAAAATACATCAAATTTTTGGCGCCGCCGACGCGGACCTGTGTTTAGTTAGCATTTTTTTTTAGATTTTTATTTTTTATTTTTATTATTTTTGTTCTTCTTTACGTTTTTTGGGTTTTTTTTGTTTCCTTGCAGATTTTTGAAGATTGGAGCGAAAGACAATTTTGCCAAAGCTTGTGGTGATTTACTTAAAGTTTGGGAGCGAAAAGCAAAGCTAAAGGAGCGAAAGAAGAAGATTTTCTTTATTTTGTAAAAGAGAGAAAAAAAAAAGAGTGACATTTTTATTTTTGTAATTTTTTTTTATTAGACTTTCTTTTCTTTTGTATTTTTTTTATGGACTTTGGACATTAATTTTGGGACATTTTTATTTTTATTTTTAAACCCTACGGAAGGGTACCCTTAAATATAAACTGTTTGCAGGGAAGGACGACGATTACAATATCGTCTCGGCCCCTCGGGTTCGCACACGACATAGGAGTCGTGGCCCGAGTCGACGACAACGGTTCATCGCCCCAATCGAAACACTCGCGAATCTCCTGCAAGCAGGTTACTGTATTCCTTAAGGTGATAATTGTTTGAGGACGAACCTGACTGTTTTTATATTCCTAGTAAAGGGCAAGGCCTGGCCTAAACAAGATAAGGGTTCGGATTTCATCACCGTTCCCTTCTTTCCCGCCTTAGGAAAACGAAACCTAAAGCGAACCTAAGCCTAAAATTTGGACTAGAAAGAGACCTATAGGGTATCGAGCTTAACAGGACAATCATTCGAAAAATATTGGTTACTCTTTTAAGCACACCTCGAAGTTCTTGACGGTTTCTGCGAGTTGAATGCGTGACTGCGCCGCATTGGATCGGTGAGGTTTTGGGTATCAAAGCTCCACTGAGCTTCCCTCGCCTCTATTCAACTTACTTTAACTCGGATTGATTCCAGAGGGGTTTGCTTAAATTGTAACGAATTCCCTTTCGAAGGATTAGAAGCTGGTCTAGAAACAATCTAAGTGGAGCCATCATGCTTGTTGTTTGCTAGAAATCTTTAGGTTTGCTGTGGTAAAGTCGAGTCAGCCTGCTGTGTGATTGCTAGAACCTTCTTGTTAGGATTTTTATTTCTTTTTGAATTCTTTTTAGTGTATGCCTGATTTTGTTAATAGGGCTTGGAAAAGAGATACTCTAGGTCGATTGATTAGCGAAAAACCTAGTAGTTCTTCTGATTTAAGCAGGGAGCTCGAAGACTCTTCTTTGGAGAGCCCTGTTTTTGGAAACTTCAGTTTTGAGAATTTATCTCTGAGTGATAAAAGTACCCCTAGTACTTCTGTTGTGCCAGCGATGGCAACTTTGAAAGATTACATGTTCCCAACTAGGACCAACCGAGCTTCATGCATTAAATTGCCAGACACTACGGCTAATTTTGAGATAAAACCTAGTATTCTTCAGATGATCCCTATATTCTTAGGAAAAGATGATGAGAACCCTTATTTCCATATTAGGGACTTTGAGGAAATCTGTGGGACAATTAGAATAAAAGACCTTACTGATGAAGTCTTGAAACTTAAAATGTTTCCCTTTTCCTTGAGAGATAAAGCCAAGACCTGGCTTAACAACCTACCGTCTGAATCCATAGAAACATGGCAGGAACTTATCGCTGCCTTCTATATGAAATTCTACCCTAAGCATAAAACTGCAGCTGTTAGGCAGAAAATTAGTGCTAGTGTGCAACAAGAGGGAGAGTCTCTTTATAGGTTTTTAGAGCGATTCAATGATCTCCTATCTCAGTGTCCTCACCATGGATTTGATAATATGAAACTTGTACAGATTATTTATGATGGTTTAGACTATTCGACCAAAGCCATGGTTGATCTATGTGCGCTGGTGAGTTCACTAGTAAAAATGTGATGATGCTTTTACCTTCTTAGGAGCTATCGCTGAAAAATCCCAACAGTGGGAATCTTGTGTTGAACCCCCTAAAAGACTCTTGGTCAATAGAAGTAGCACCAATATGGTAGATACGAGTTTTGCGTCAGATGCTAAGTTTGCTGCTTTATCCAGAAGGTTAGAAGCTTTAGAAATGGGTCAGACTAAAAATAGGTCCCTTGTTGAACCTAATAGAGCCTCTCAAGTCTCTAGTTGTGGAATAGAGCCCGATAATTCATTTTGGGAAGGTCAGGTTAGTGAAGAGCAAGCCCATGCTGTCTATAACAATGCTAGGTTTGAGAACCGTCAGAAGTTTGACCCATACTCAGAAACCTACAACCCTGGTTGGAGAAACCATCCTAATTTCTCTTGGTCTAAGGGCCAGAGTCAAGGCCAGTCTAGCAATTCTCAGCCTCCCCCAGGTTTTGGTTTTAAGAACTCTTCAGGTCAAACCCAGTTTCAGAACACTTCCGAGAAAAAGATCTCTACCTTAGAGGAAGCTATCACTATGTTAGTAAGTAACCATGAATGCTATCAAAGAACCACATGAGCTTTCAACAAGAAACTAGGCAGGAATTGAAGAATACTTCCCAGAGTCTTGCCAAGTTAGAACTTCAAGTAGGACAAATAGCTAAGTTTATAAGTGAGAGAGAAGATGGAAGGTTCCCTAGTCATACTGATCCTAACCCTAGAGGAGAGAAATCGTACAATCATGTGAATGCTGTCACAACCCTAGGAGTGGAAAGAAAGTTGACAACAAGGTCGCCATGCCTGAAGTGAACATTGTAGTTCACCCTATGAGCCAGAAAATGAGGAGACTGATAGAGTCTCCAAAGAGACCAATGAGGGTCTGTTGAGCCTCACTTTGTTCCCAGAGCCCCGTTTCCCCAGCTGCTAGTTCCGACTAAGAGGGAGTCCAACTTTAATGATATATTGGAGGTTTTTAAGCAGGTTAATATCAACCTTCCATTATTAGATGCAATTAGGCAGATTCCCTCTTATGCCAAGTTCCTTAAGGACTTGTGTACGCGAAAGCGTAAGCTCAGTGTCCAGAAGAAAGCCTTCATAGCTAGTCATGTGAGTTCTATTATTCAGAATACCACTACTCCTAAGTATAAAGACCCAGGGTCCCCTACCATTGCTTGTACAATAGGTAAGTACCGTGTTGAGAAAGCGTTGCTTGACTTAGGAGCCAGTGTGAACTTACTTCCATACCATGTGTACCTTAAGCTAGGACTTGGTGAGATGAAACCTACCCAGATAACACTCAGTTAGCTGATAGGTCCGTTAAATCCTCGTGGTGTGATCGAGGATGTTCATAGAGGTGACAAGTTTATTTATCCAGTGGATTTTTTATCCTAGATACCCAACCTGTCCCGACCCAGAGAACCAAATACCAGTGATTTTAGGTCGCCCGTTTTTAGCACGTCTAATGCGATCATAAACTGTCGAAATGGTATTATGAATCTATCTTTTGGTAATATGACTATTGAGTTGAATATTTTTAATGTCAAAAGCTACATTCTGAGCTAGATGACACGTGCATTGAAGAGGTCAACATGATAGGAACCTTAGTTCGAAGTCTGTACCAAACACCGAATCGGAAGATACATTAGAGAGTTGTCTAGCCCGTTTTAGCTGGATTTCGACGATGATAGCAACATTGAACAAGTAAATGCTCTGTTGGATTCTGTTCCTATGTTAGATACCGATAGATGGAAATAGGTTTGAACCATTACTAGCTCGATCTACCTTAACCTTATTTCGAAGAGCCTAAAGATCCTCCTAAGTTGGTCAATTATGCATTTAGGCCCATCTGAGATTTTGCCTATAACTTCCGATTTGGATAGTGATCAGGAGAATAGGCCAGAGACCGTGCTTCAAGAAAATAAGGAAGCCTTAGAGTGGACCATAGAAGCTATGAAGCAAGTGAGGATGAACCACCTGATTATGACTTAGAGAAAGCAATTGACCTTTTTCAAGAACCCGATGGTCTAGAAATTAGGAACATTGTGACTAGTCATGTAGAGGCACCCAAAATTCTAAGTTTGGGGGTAGTGAACTAGAAGAATCTCTTGAGTATTTTAATACTCCGGATCCGGAAATTCAAGCATAGTTAAAGGTTTTGGAGATAGTGAACCCTAATTTGGGGGTAGAATTGTCAATTATCCCCATTAGAAGTCCCTAACTTGGGACTCAAGCCTAGTGCATCTGAGGTATCGCTTGAGTCTATTCAGACTCCACAACCGATCCGCCTGATAAGTCCAGGAAAAAATCCATATTAGAGACCCGTTTTTCGGATGAATCTGTTTGCCGAGACACTCATATGAAGCCCAAGTGGCACTCCAGATAAATCCAGTTGTCTTGCGAGAAACTTTAGATCAGGTTGTGCTCTTTCTGCTCATTTTTCTGATCTTGACCATTTGTCTCCTATTAGTGGCAGTTCTATTTGGTCTTATGGACCCACAATTGTTTCGACTATTGGTATACGACTTTGGAAGGTGAAAATTCTTTTTGAGGTATTTGATGTCTAGCTAATGACTATAAATTTAGCATTTACTGGGAGGCTCCCGCGTTCATGTGATACGGTAATATCCTTCCTTATTTCTTTTCCCTCCAGTGGTAATAGTTTCTCCTTGTTCATGCTTTTAATTTCATCTTTAGAACATTGAGGACAATGTAAGATTGAAGTTTGGGGGTGGGGAAGAAACACTTTTTGTCACCTTTTTGCAATAAATAAACTCCAGAGCCTAGAAATTTATTCCTATTGAGGATTGCACTAACTAATCTAAGTGGATGGAAGCATTTTGATTGTAGGAGTTTGAGGAACCAATCTGATTAGATGGAAACATCTAAAGAGTCTATTCATAAAAACACAGAGCTCAGGTGTTAGAAATAACATGATAGTTTCACCATATCTCGTTGAGTCCTTTTCACTTCTATTTTTATTTTATTTTGTTTTTAAACTATGTTTCTCTAAGTGATAGGTGGGGCCCACGATTCAAGTTGTTACCAATGCTAGGGTGAATTAGAGTGATTGAGATACCATGAAAAAAAAAAAAGTTGAAAAAGAAAAAGAGATGATAAAAAAAAATGAAAAAAAAGGTAGTTACCAAAAAAAAAAAAAAAATTGAGACCAGACCATTTGACCAAAAGGAATAAATTCAATAAAGTCGACCACTGGTACCCTTGTATATGCCAGTTGTGTTGACTTAAAGTTAGGTTATCGACCACTGGTACCCTTGTATATGCCAGTGTGTTGATATTAGTCAGACTAGTATCTCAATCCATTAGGATAGGTTCATTTTGGCGGAGGCCTTCAGACAGATATGGGAAACGTCGTTCACTTAGTAAACATCAAAACCATACATGTTTTTCTATATCCATCTTCTTGATCTATCCATGTGATTAGTTTTGACTCCGAATATGATGTCCATAGTGCAACTATCTGAGTAGAGCTCTGTCACTTTATATGAATTTTAGTATGCTTGAGTGCAAACTCGTGTACAACAATTGGAATTTCACATCAGGGTACTTCTTCCTGTCAATAAGTATGCCAACCAAGGAGATTCTTTAGTGCCTTCCAAGGTTCTGCGTGGATAGCTAAGGTCCGGAGTACAGGTTTTGTGGGTATATCTCTGGTAAGCCCTCCCGAGACTATAACTCGGCCACTAGGGCCACCTAGGGGTTTAAAGGCTTATTGCATACGCTAAATGCAATCGACGATGCCTGCGACAGTGAGTTAGGATTTTATTTTGTAGTTTTTTTGATTTGCTCGGGACTAGCAAATAATAAGTTCGGGGGTAATTGATAGACGCATTTATGTGTATAATATAGTTCATTTGTATATATTGTTAGTACTCGATATTGTACTTATTTGGTTATTTTATGTATTTGTAGGTGTTTTTGGAAAATAATCTCTTGCGGCGAATTTGGCTAAAAATGTGGCATTTGGACCTCCGTTGATAACGTACCGGAAGCGCCTCAGAAGTGTATCGGAATTATCCCAGAAATACCCCGGAGGAACCCCGAAAAAAGTGCGGAAAATGCCCCAGAGGACACTTGCTATACGGACCCTTGATTTTGGATAAGGGGTAACCTAATTACTAAGGGGTGACCCATTTCCAGGCAGCTGCTAAAGGGACACCGTAACTGGATAGGGGGAGATCACATTTCTTCACGTTTTCAAATTAATGTTTTGGCGGGAAACTTCATGCATGTTTACTGGCAGAGTTGGATTCGATTAATGGACGGTTTCTAAAGAGATTCAACCCCCAAAATCAGTTGGGCTGGATGTGAATGGACTAAACAGAGCTGGTACATGTGTTTTGATCGATCACATTGGGCTGGAATAGCCGGGAGAAGAAATCAGAGTCCAAATAGGACACGTATGGTTCTGTTTACGTTTCAAAGATTTTTTTTGAGGAGATTCTGGGAGAGTTTTACGCTAAAGAAAACTCTACTTGGTCCTGTTCAAGTCTTGGGAGAGTTTTGGGGCAATAGAATAGCTCATAAACGCGTACAGGGATATCAGAGAGAGATATTCTCTCAACAGCGCAGAGAAGAAAAAGAAAAGAAAAAGTCGTATTCAGTAGAGATTTTTGGGGATTAAAAGACTATATAAGAGTTGGTTCAAGTCATAGAAGGGTTGGAAAGTTTTAGAAAAGTTTTGGAGAGAGTTTAGAGGTCAGGAGAGACGAGAGAATCGAGTTACAGAGAGATTTTGTTGCTGCTGCTGCCAGCCATTGAAGACCTTCAAGAACACGAAGAACAGACTCACAGAGTCAGTCGTTCTTTAACAGTCTTAAACAGCAGTATCCCGTGTTCTTCATTACAGCAGTAACGAAGTGTCGTTCTTCAACAGTGCAAACAACGAACTCTCTGTGTCGTTGTTATACAGCACTTGTGTTGTATCGATTATTTTCAGCACTACCCTTTTGTAACAGTGACGCTGCAACAGTATAACAGCGTTACAAACTTCAATTATCAATTATTTTCATCAATAAAAACACTTATTTAGCCATGAATACATCTTGTGAGTGTGTTTTTGAGATGAGGAGCTAAACCCAATCCCAGGGGTGACAGAGGAAGCCATTCTCACAATAATTATGTGGCAATCTCTATTTTAATTTATGCAATATTTTTATATGATTAATTGCATTGATAAAAATGATTTAAATGGTTTTTATTAATCAACTGTGTTTTCCCTTGATAATGCATGCTTAGTTTTAGACTTTTGATGCATTATACTTGTGATTAACATTTGATATTTTGGAAAATCTGCTCTTGGCAATATTTAGAATCAACCCAATTATTTAAATTGCATAGTAAAAAAATATTAGATCACATAAGTATTGTTGATTGGTGGAATCTTAACCCCTATTTCTCCATAAAATTTTACTTCAGTTTGCTATTTTTCCTAAATTTTATTTAAATCTAGAAATTTTGTTACCTTCACAAGTCTGAAAAGAACCTGTTTACCACTACAACTACAAACATCATTTGAAAATACATCAGTTTTGCAGGCTCTAAGGATTAGTTTGCTCGAAATGCAAACTTCAATATTTATATACCGAGGAAGTTTGGACACCAAGGAATTTCCAAAACTGAATATTCTCAAAGATATGCATTAAAGCCAAAATCGGTTTTCATAATTCCTGGAAATGCTATGTCCAGACAGCGACCGAAATCTCAGTAGAAAATCTCCAATTAGTAAATATATTTTTTACCAATTTTTATTTTCTAAAGATATGCATTTAATTGCTGGAGATTTAAAACATATAAAATTAAAAACCTTAATTAAAAGATTCTCAATTTATTTCGATCCGGGATTCTCCTTTAGTTATTAAGGAATATATTTGAACAATAATAGATAAGAATTACTGCACATGTTCAAAGTATGTCGACATCTTTACTTTCTAAATCCTTTTTCATATTTACAATCTTGGAACCGATTTTACACACTTCCAAACGAGTTTAGAATTGGTTCATTTGATTTCCAAGAACTATGTGATTCATCAAAAACATTCAATCACCATTCATGGGTTTAACGGTTTTACCAAACACAAAGTTCGGTTCTACCTCCAGGTGGCTACTAGGATCGGTTACACTAGTTTCCGTAAAATGGCTAACTAAGTACCAGGATCAGTTACCACTATCTTATGGTATTACTTGTGATCGGTTACACAAGTTATAGGATCAGTTACACCAATTACTAAAACTTGTTAACCTACTACAAGGATCGATTACACATCTTGTAATTAGTCCCACCAAGTTCTAGGATCGGTTACCCAATGACTAGGAATGGTCATACCAATTACAAATATCGATCATACCATCTCAGGTGATTACTTAAGATTGGTTTCACTAATAAAGGTCATACCGATACATAAGTCTGGCATTGTAAATAGTTTTACCAAGATACATAAATAAGTTATGAGCGGTTATACTAAACACACATATTGGTAATCCAAATATTTGCAATGAATAACAATACCAATAAGCCTAGCGATTTCCCTTTCGATTTACAAAAAAAGTTTATGAACTATACTTCCTTTAAACGAATGTAAAACATTGTTTCCTAGGACTAAATCTTCACCCATACCCATACATAATCACAATAGAATCATACGGTTATGTCGATGTCTTATATACGAATTTAAAAATATAGGCGTTATACTTCGTATTATAATTCCTTAATACTACGTCTAACTAGAGTATGATCATTCACATTTTCGCAGTTATGTTTTCAATATAGCACGACTTGAAAGATACGTTAGGAATGAAACAGTTCAAGTCAAAATATTACTAACCTCAAGAGGAAGGATGATGTCGTCGATGTAGCTCTTTACTTCTTCACATTCTTCAAGTCTTCGAGTAATACTTGTAAGTCTCATATCCTAATAACTTTATAGCTAACCATACGAAGTTGACTCTAGTAAATAATCAAGCGACTCTTTAAATGAGTTTTGGTTCACTAAAATATGAAAACCAAACTTGACATACCAACGCTTGGTGGGTTCAACTGAGCAATGCTCTAACAATTCCCCTTTGTCAATTTTAGTGACGAAACTCTTACATCATATGGATAAACAAATTACAAGAATTCATTACATATACGCTTGATTCCAAGTTTCAACAATACAATAACCTGCATATATTCAATCCATAAATGTCGTTGTTGATATTATAATAACAAATCTAATACTCCCCCTAAAGGTGAGATAAGTAGATTTTCAATCCACGCATCTTTGTTATTTCCTCTTGTAGTCCATATAACTACAAATCATCATATGATATGTTTCTCCCCCTTAGTCAATGCTTTACTCTTTCGTTAGATATAACGTTTTAGCACCATATTCCTTTCCTTAGTGAATCACATCACTTAGTGAATCACATCACTTGTTTACTCCATATATTTCTCTCCCTTTTTGTCAGAAAATGACAAAGGTACGAGCAAATAAAGGACAAACCGAAAGGATCTTACAAATCTTAAATGACTTGCATAACCTGTAAGAGTTAAGCACGAAGGTTTCACATACCATTTTAGATAACCAATATCAAAACCGAAACTACAAAGTAATTTTATTTTGATATGTTATCAAGGAAACAATTGCCCAAAGCAATTTTCCCTAATAGTTTAGCAAATTAAAAATTGACTAAGCACCTTAGTTCTTTTGCTAAACCGATTGTACAAATACAATCGCTTGTTTGATAAGACCAAAATAAAAATCAGAATTAACTATATTTTTCTCATCGGGTTCTAATTATTCGAACAATAACTTAGACCTTTCACTTTAAACAAGATAACTACTAGGTTAGTTAACTAGTATTTCTTGTTAAGGCTTTCGATTAGACTTGAATAACCGAATCCTCAACTTTGATAAGTCTAACTAAGATCAGAATTAACTTAGTTTCTCATATCCGGAATCGAATTGGACTAAACAAGTGATCCCGAATTTTTTTGTTAAGCCATAAACAATTCATACAAACCACATAAATCAACTTGCATAATTATTTATCTTAACTGGAAGCAATTGAAACAAACATAGACATTAAAGCACCGCAATTGCACCAAAATTTCGTTAAGCCTAAACAATTGATACCAAAAAATAAAGCAAGATAACAATAATTTTTCTCAACCGGAAACAATTGAATCACACACACATCTAATGGAATAAACATCAAATGTACCGAATTTTTTTTAAGCAAAAGCAAAAAATATGCAATAAAATCAGGCTTTTCTTAAACAGGAAAACGATTAACTAACAAATTCGTTACCTCAAATTCCGCATCCTCTTCTCCTTTTCTTCGCATCTTTCTGGAGAGGAATATCATTGTGTTGTCATCCTCTCGCAAGAACAAAAGAACAACAATAAAAAGGCAACCTTTACCAGAGAAAGGTTGAAAATCGGTTTTAACTAATGCGATGCAAAAGTTGAAAACTCGAAACACATATGCTTTTATGCTAAACCAAAACGATTCAAGATATTGTGACTTTTTCACACATGAGTTTCAATCGGAAGCCCTTATGATCCTTTGATAAAGCCTACCAACATGGGCTAGAACTCAATCCCGCTAAATCAAAAAGTCACCCAAACCATAAGGGTTCACACACTATGAGATCGAATATTAAGGTTATGAAAACCGAAATCAAACATCCCACAAACACATAGCAATAATGTAAAGCATTCAAGCACAAGTTATGCAAACAAAAAACTATCACAAGAAAAATTATAAAATAATAATTTATTCATAATTTTTTATTTTATTTTGAATAGAAAAACAACTTTATTTATAAATAACGAGCAAAATAAAGTTTTCACAAGAAGTTGGTTGGAAGTCTCGCAACAAGCTGAGCTACCACACCTTTTTGAATAACAGATAGTTGTATTCAAAATAATAGATAGTTTTATTCAAAATAGATAGTTTTATTCATAAATAATAGATGGTTTTATTCAAAATAGACCTTATACAATTATTGAAAGAAATAAAAAACTGATGTCTATTTTCCTGGATTAAGTCTTACATTATGTAACTTAATCTCTAGTGGTGCTCTTATTGTTTACTGAGGTTTCATTAGTACTCAAACTTTTGAAGCATGTCTCAAGAGACTTGTCTGCAACCACTTCTTGTTTTTCAAGTTCTACAATTAGAACCTTGAGTTCAGCAAGAACACTTCTTGTTTCATCAATTCTTTCATTGAGCCAATCTTGATGTTGAACTGTCATTATGAGATTGGTTCTCAGTTCTTCAAAACCTTGGATATAGTGAATCATACTATCAGAAGGAATCCACTTGGTTTCGGTTGGATCTTGAAAGTTGTAAGCCAACAGACATGACTCATCTTGAGATCCATTCAAACTATCTGAATCATAATCATACATGATTTTTGATATGTTTTTCTTCTTCCTTTCTGTATTGATTCCTTGAAAATACTTAAACTTTTGAGCTTCCTCCTTATTAACCTTTGTGACACTGAGAGTTATTGGAGGCATGCTCGGTTATTTAAATGGGGATTAATCAGGGTTTCTTAATACAAGCAAGAGATTGTTTCCCTTAAGAAGAAACAAGTTTTCGGACCTGGACGCTTGTGGAATACCGAAAATATACACAGAATATATTTTGTTTCCATTATCCGAACTTCTCATGCTGGAAGGTTTATTAAAAATCGAAAATTTCAAATGAAACCTATTTTTGGAAGATCATGTTAAACATGAACAATATTTTAGACAGACATGGGTTCGCAGCTATCCATAAATTGTCACAGATTTTTCTGATAAACAGACATAAACAATGTGCTCTTGTTTTATCTACTTTTCCCATCCAAAGTTATGAGCACAAATAGGATGAGTTTGCACATTCTCAATACAACTAAGTTGTATTGGAGTAAGCTTTTTCTAGCTTACAACGTGTATCAGAAACATAATTCATATTTCTCTTTGGGAATTTCTGCCTAAGATATTTTCTCCCAAGAAGGTGATCCTTTCTTGATCTAACAATATGATCATTAAGAGAAATTGTACCAACGTGAGAATTCTCAGAGATGGATAAATCTCTCTTAATTCTATCAATGAGATTTTCATAAGATTTTCGCATTCTAAGGATTTCCTTATGATGCACATCAGAATGATTGTCTGGAACAATTATCGGAAAGTCATGATTGTTTCCATTGGCAGAGATTCTCCCTTTTCCTTTCTTCTGGAGTCGTTCTTCATCAAAACAAGAACTGTTTCGATATGGGTGAGGAGGAACCTTTTTCCAGAAGCGGTTATCAACTCTTACTTATGATTCTTTTGAGTTGACTTTATCGAGATGGAGTAAAAGTCGTCTCTCTATTGAGGAATAGTCGTTCAGTTTTTTAAGACAAGAAACTTCCTTCAATATTTTTACCACTGTATTTTGAAGAAGTATAAGTTTTCTGTCAAGTGACTGAAAGTTGTATTCCTTAAGATCAGGAACATGGAATCGGTTCAAAGTTTCATTTGGAAAAGATTTCGTCTGATCATCGGTAGATATAAAAGCTTATTTCTCATCCTCTGCTGACTTGATGTAGTTAGGCAAACTACCATCTCTATGATCTGTTTCGGATGTGATCAAACAAGTTTTGTTATCACAATCACTCAAAGTCGAGCAAGGACCTTTGATTTCTTCATCAGAAGAAATTACAACAGAATCATTAGTCAGAGTCATAAGATGTGTCTCTTTATCTGGAGTAAGAGATTTACCAAGAGCTTCTAATTTGACAGTGAGATCCATATTCTCGTTGGTTAGAATATTCAGTTGAATGTCTTTATCTCTGATCTCATTTTTAAGAAGATTTGACCCCTGTTTTTAATATTAGCACTTTGGTAGACATAGATTTTATAGGCTTTAGGAGTTTTACCAACTCTTTATCAGCATCTTATTTTCCATCAGAGAACGACTCAGATGTACTCTTGACTTTTGTAACTTCTGGATCATGGGTCAACGAATTGGTAACATATTCAACTTTTGAGTATTCATACTCTTGCATAACGTCAACTGAATCAGACATAGATTCAATTCTTATAGGTTGGATCGCACCAAATACATATTGTAAGATCCTTTTGTGATTGCCTGCTATGATACCAATTGAAAAGACGAGGGTACCCAAATATACCTCAATCTAAAACTTTTCCACCTATAAGTCCTTTCTCCGAAAGTGATTGTCTATGGACTGAGTCGAGACAATACAACGAGTGGGTTTACACTTCGTGTGATCGTCTATGGATACGAGATCGATACAATACAACAACAAGATAACTTGCGTGATTGACTAAGGATACAAGATCGAGCCAATACAAAAATGAAGTATGATTACCTGATAATAGGTTCGGACTTAACCAAACACTATGGTATTGCTATCAAGTAATTTTTTTTTGTGTATTTTACTTCTAATTATAATAAATAAATTATAATTGCGGAAATAGAAAAGTAAAAGACACAACAAGATTTTTTTAATGAGGGAACCGTAAATGCAGAAAAACCCCTGGACCTTGTCCATAATTGAATACTCTTAGAATTAAGCCGTTATACAAAATCTAAACCAACTTCGTGTAGTTGAGACCAAGCAACTAAACCTATAGTCACCTAGTTCCCTCAGTATCCCTGCGCCTCCAACTTGCAATAAGCCATGCACTTGGAACAATTCCTTTTGTTCATATTGCAAACAGTAAAGGAACAACAAATTTGTTCGGTAACAACTCTTTTCAAACAACGTGATATGAGTTTGACAAAAGGCTCTTCCATTTAACCAATAAACTCCTTTGTCGGGTTCTTAGATCAATCTATTCTACAACTACCATAGTAATTGTTTAGACTATGAATCACAAATAAATGTAATGATGTCGATCTACGCAACTAATCAATCCAATCTATCAAAAGATAAATCGATTATAGTTGGATCCCCAGCCGATCAAGTTTTGTGCACACCAAAGATTATGAACTAAAATTAGAAATCTTATTTGTCTTCAAATCTTCTTAGATCTTTAATAAACACCTGCACACAAACAACTTGAATCTTTTGTGGTCAATCACACACAGAATGGAGTCTGTTAACGATGGATTATCACAAGACGTTTTTAGTGTTAGAGTACTACTCGATCGAACTAGCAAGCGTTTCTATCTCAAGCTTGTTTGTAAAGTTTAGTTGTCAAAACTATAAGTCTTTATTTATAGTCTACTTATAGCTAAGTCTCGGACTTTGATAGAAAGTGTAGCTGAGCTCTAGACTCCACGACGTTCATCATGCAAAGACGAATAAGTACTCAAGGAAATGGTGGATCTTCATCGACTAAAAGGTATATGGAGACTTGAACTTATCTATCACTCAAAAGTCTGTCTACTCTATATTCTATCTTGAGACAAAAGTCGTGTTGCTATACAGACTTCGATTACACAAATTTTCTATTTCGAACCGAGTTTATCTATCTTATCTATTTCTCGAAATATGTGTTGGTAAGCTTTCGCTTTGGCCAAGTTCATCTTTACAAGTGACGAAAGTCATGTTGATTATTTCAATATCTTGAAAATTACTTTGATAAAAAATACTATGTGAATACCCTCTATTTAACATCCTCTAATAATGTTTCAATGATATAAATGAGAGTTTAGAATATATAACCTTGAATGGATATAAACATTGTATGTGAACTCATACTTGTGTAAGTCCAAAATCCTTGAACTAAAGTATGCGTACTTTACTGGTTCAGGATGTCCGAAAGTTAAGTCCGCATACCCGTATGCGTACTGCCGGAAGTTCACATCCCGTGAATTTCTGCTGGAGTTTGTGAACTGAAAACAAACTCAATCCGGGTACTTGAGTATGCGTATAGGTATGCGTACTTGAATAGATTATTTTTTAAAAACGGTTTATTCATGAACTAAGACATATATAAACTAAGGAATGCATATTTGCAAACCGTGGATATAATGTTCATGAATTGATTCGAGTTATTCAAAATCGCTTTTGCTTCGATTGTGTATTATATACTTCTATGAGATCTAAGCAATTGAACAACTCTCTACTAGTTATTTTGAGTCATTTGAACTAGTTATAGTGAAGATGAATAAGGTTGATATGAAAGTGCTCATATGGCTAACCATTGGTTAACTTCTGTTGAACCAACGACTTGTACACTTTTAGGGACGGCTACACAAACCTAAATGAATGTGCATTTCATTTGTGTATAACAAGCTAAGTTCGATCTAACGGTTGAAAGATATTAGCTTGAATCTAATCCGGTTTTCATCTAACGGTGAATATTGAATGCTTTGTTAGCAAGGTAGCATTGATTGTAAACCCTGATCTGAAATCTATATAAAGGAGAACTCTAGCAACTGGGAAACCTATTCCCCACATCTCCTGTGTGATACTAGTTATATAAGCTAGAGTCGATTCTCCTTTAAACTTAGGTTTCTACCGAGATCCTGTAGGTTAACGACTTGAAGACTTCATTGGAATTGTGAAGCCAGACCCAACTATTTTCTTTATAGTTGTGTGATCTGATCTTGCTGTTTCTATCGTGGTTGAGTGCAATCGTAAGATTGGATTGAGATTAATTTCTCCGATAGGCAAGATAGAAAAGTAGTCACAAACATCTTCGTCTCATCGTTTATGATTCCACAATATCTTGTTTCGCTAGTCGATTAAGATTATTGTGAGGTGATTGATATTTCTAGGATGTTCTTCGGGAATATAAGTCTGGTATATCAATTGGTTCATGTTCACCTTGATTTATCAAAAGACGGAACAAAACTCGTAGGTATTTCTATGGGAGACATATTTATCTATTCCTGTAGACTTTTATGTGTGATACAGATTTGTTTATTAAAGTCTTCGAATTTGGGTCGTAGCAATGATGTAGTTTTTTAAGTGGTAAATAAAGTTCGTTCAACTCGGACTTGTGTAGACTCAATTTCAGACTTAATAATAGAAAACAATAAAAATAAAGAAAATATATACACAAGGTTTGTCACAATGTCGAGAGATTACTGAGACTCAGGATTCCACCAAACCTCATACCATGTGGTTCAAAAATCAATTCTTAGACAATTATAGCTCTTGTTTATTGACTCTAATTCTTTGCCAGGGTAGATTTTAAAAATATTAACTGTAAATCACTAGCATGATGCATCAAAAGCACTTAGACCAAGCATACATCATCATACGACTTCAAAACTAATTAAGAAAAATCATAAAACGATTAAATTAATGCAAAAAGTCATAAAAAGAATTAAATATAATTACCACACGTATGAAATATGGCTTCCTTCGTCATCCCAGTGTTGGGGTTTAGCTCCTCATATTAATCATGATCTCAAAATATGTGGTTGTTGCTCAAAAGATGATTAAAAGAGTGAAAAGTAATAACACAGACTGTTTGCAACAGTGTATTGGTGTTGCAAAACAGCTGTTACAATGGAACTGTTACAGAAAACTGTTGCTTTGTCGCTGATTTTAAAACCCTAGAATAATACTGCCCTGAACAGCTTAATGTTCTTCAGCTGTTAAACAACGACACTTTTCTGCGACTGTCTACCGAGGGTCAATGTTCTTCAGCTGTTCTTCTTCTTCAACAACAGCAGAAACAGAGTTTGGTAAAGCTCTGATTTCTTCTTCTCTGACTCTCCTTAGGTTCCCAAACTCTCGACACCTCTTCTATATGACCCAAGACATCTATTTATATCAAAACTACCGATTAAATCTCTCCCAAATCTTCCAAAATCTCTTTCCTTCTCTTCACGGCCAAGTTGCGACAATTTCTTGTTTTAGGATTTCTACGCGTTTTTGAGCTTTCCTTTTTATTCTAAACTCTTCCTTAGATAGATACAAATCTTTGGTAAGGTTTACAGCGTTTTAATCACTCTAAAATTCCCTAAAACAGGTCACACACGTGACTTTCCATATTTTCTTGTTGTGAGAAAAATCCGTCGTTTGAGCCCATTCTAATCGATTTAAACACCCATATCAGATTCCTAGACCCATAAGGAGTCTATCCTATGAAAATCAGAGGTTTAATCGACCTCAAACTCCTCCAAATCACGATTACCAAACTACTCTTTAACTACATTTTTTTCCCGTCAAAACCTGATTTTTGAATGTTGAAGATGGTTGCCCCTTATCCAGAGTAGGGGTGCGATTAGCAGTTTCCTGGAAATGGGATGCCCCTTAGTAATTAGGTTACCCCTTATCCAAAGTGAGGGTCCGAATATCAAATGTCCTCCCATGAACGCAAAAAACACTTTTCGAGCCAATTTCGCCGCAAAATCTTATTTTTCCAAAAACACCTACAAAGACATAAAAAGCCAAAATAAATACAAAATCGAGCACTAACAATATATAGAATTGAGATTATATCAGACACAAAAATGTGTCTATCAAATACCCCCAAACCTATTATTTGCTAGTCCTCGAGCAAAAATAAAATAGAAATAAAATCCTAGCTCACTGTCGCAGGCATCGTCGATTGCATTTAGCGTATGCAATAAGCCTTTAAACTCCTAGGTGTCCCTAGTGGCGGAGTGTTGTCTCCGGAGGGCTTAGCAGAGGTATACCCACAAAACCTTTTTACTCCAGACCCTAGCTATCTACACAGAACCTTGGAAGGCACTAAAGAATCTCCTTGGTTGGCATACTTATTGACCACAAGAGGAAGTACCCTGATGTGAAATTCCAATTGTTGTACACGAGTTTGCGCTCAAGCATACTAAAATTCATATGAAGTGACAGAGCTCTACTCATATAGTCGCACTATGGACATCAATATCCGGAGTCAAAACTAATCACATGGATAGATCAAGAAGATGGATATAGAAAAACATAGATGGTTTTGATGTTTACTAGGTGAACGGTGTTTCTCATATCTGTCTGAAGGCCTCCTCCAAAATGAACCTATCCTAATGGACTGAGATACTAGTCTGACTAATATCAACACACTGGCATATACAAGGGAACCAGTGATTGATAATCCTAACTCTAGGTCAACACAACTGGCATATACAAGGGTTCCAGTGGTCGACTTTATTGAATTTATTCCAGTTGGTCTGATGGTCTGGTCTGGTCTTTTTTTTTTTTTTTTGTATCTCAATCACTCTAATTCACCCTAGCATTGGTAACAACTTGAATCGTGAGCCCCACCTAATCACTTAGAGAAACATAGTTTAAAAACAAAACAAAATAAAAACAGAAGTGAAAAGGACTCAACGAGATATGGTGAAACTATCATGTTATTTCTAACACCTGAGCTCTGTGCTTTTATGAATAGACTCTTTAAATGTTTCCATCTATTCAGATTGGTTCCTCAACTCCTACAACCAAAATGCTTCCATCCACTTAGATTGGTTAGTGCCATCCTTTATAAGCATAAATTTCTAGGCTCTGGAGTTTAATTGTGCAACTAAAAAGTTTCTCCTATACCCCCAAACTTAAATCTAACATTGTCCTCAATGTTCTAAAAATCAAATTAAAAGCATGAACAAGGAGAAACTGTTACCATTTGAAGCAAAAGAGATAAGGAAAGATATTACCGTGTTGCATGAGAATGGGTTACCTCCCAAGAAGTGCTAAGTTTAATGTCCAGCCATACTAAGAAAGGATTAGTCACCTTATAAAATCATAAAGTAATAGCCGAAATATCTGTGGGTCATCAAAACCAAATAGAGCTATCACAGGTAAAAGGAATCCGCAACATGCCAAGAGAATGAACAAATAAAGCACACCCTTGTCTAGTTTCCTGTTTAAGACAACTACATCTAGTTGTGGTTCAGGTTCAGGATCTATAACTGGGTCGAAATAAAATATTTTCATGGGTTGCGTTTCCTCATAGGTTAGATCCAAATGTTCAGGTTCTAGAGTCTGGAAAACTCAAATAAAAACTTAGAAGCACATAATAATAACCTGAATAATTGAGGATCCTCTAAGTCAATCAGATTTGACTTACACAGCTGACCACAATGAGAGTGGTGATCTTCCTTAAACAAGTATGTCGACCCTAATCTCCTAAAGTAATTAGGTTTAGTCTCATAACTTAATATTCGACACATTTGAAAATCAAACATTCCCACATTTGGAAGAAAAATATTTGGTGGGAAAACAAAGTCAATCTGGGTATCATAGCCTGGGTAAACGACATCAACCAGAGGATGAGTTTCTAAAAACTGAAATTTCTTGTGGACATCACTAGGTTCAGGAAAACGTGTATGAAGATAATCTTGTAAAATGGTTGAGGCACATATGTCAAGTCCCAAGTGAGGGACCTTTCTAAGAGTTAAATCACATGGAGAATGATAATCACCCCCCAACTTAGAGTTTTCAGTGTCTCTAGAAAGACTAGTCACAACGTCCCTAATTTCAAGGTCATCTAATTCATGAAAATGGTCAATTGATTCTTCTAAGTCGGGTACATCCTCACTCATCTCGACGAGTTCATTTTTTTTCTAAGTCTATTTTTTCTAAATCGCTAGACTCAAAATATACTCGTTCCTCTAAACCATTATTAGCTTCGTAATCAAAAGGAAATACTACATCGTCTAAAACGGGGGTATCTCTAGTCAAATCCTCGTCCTTTTGAATAGGTGAATAATTATTAAAATTATTTGGATTTGAACTAGAAATAATATTATTATTAAGCTCAGTTGGAGTAGCAAATTCCTGATCACTATGCTTATTTATTTCAAATTCTTCATCAACACTATCCTCATCATAATCATTATAATAACATGAAAATGGTTGAACCTCATCTAAACAAGTAGTGTAACCAATTTTACCCTCGTCATCCTGTGTATGCAAATAACTATCCTCATTTTCAAGGGTATTATTGGAGACACTGTATTGAAAATTAAGATTATTTCGAGCAATTCTTTCGTTCGTCTCAGCTATCAGCTTGAGGGATTCCTCTAAAGAAAGTTTTCTTTCATCATAAACTAAGTTATTCATCTCAGCTATCCTACGTGTCGACTCTTCTAACTTCCTGAGAGACTTTTCTAAAGGAGAAATATAAGAATTTTGCTCATATGACCGGTGCGTATGTGGATAGTAATTGGCCTCACCATGGTATGGACCATAATCTTCAAAAGGCTGATGTTCCAAACTACTATTCACACTATGGTCAAAGTAGTAATTTCCATTTTGAAACTCAGTCGGATATTCATTGTATTGGCTATTGTAATACCAGTTCGACATTCTACCGCAGGGGTGTGAGTTGTCACACAAAATAAAACTCACTGACAGGGGATTCGTGGGTTGATTGAGTCTTACCTCCCGTACCAGACGGGCGATGAACCGTTGAAGTTGACTTAGGCCACCGACTCCAATGTCAGTGTACGAACCCGAGGGGCCGAGACAATATCGTAACTGTCGTCCTTCCCTGCAAACAGTTTATATTTAATTTTTAACCCTTCCTTAGGGTTTCAAAATAATAATAATGTCCAGTCCAAAAATAAAGTCAAAAATAAAAATGTCCAGAAAGGAAAAGAAAAATTACAAAAATAAAATCCTATTTACAGTTTCTAAAGATAAACAAAATAACTATATACAAAATCTTCTTCTTCACTCCTTTCAGATTCCTCTTTTCTTTCCTTCTTTGGCGATGCTTTCCTTTTATAGTACTTTTCTTTCCTTGTAGCTTCGCTCCAAATCTGAAAGAATCGAAAAATACCAAAACGCGTAAAAAAGAAAAAAAATAATAAAAATAAACCTAAAACAAATCTAAATACAAATCCCCGGCAGCGGCGCCAAAAATTGATGTAGTTTTTTAAGTGGTAAATAAAGTTCGTTCAACTCGGACTTGTGTAGACTCAATTTCAGACTTAATAATAGAAAACAATAAAAATAAAGAAAATATATACACAAGGTTTGTCACAATGTCGAGAGATTACTGAGACTCAGGATTCCACCAAACCTCATACCATGTGGTTCAAAAATCAATTCTTAGACAATTATATCTCTTGTTTATTGACTCTAATTCTTTGCCAGGGTAGATTTTAAAAAGATTAACTGTAAATCACTAGCATGATGCATCAAAAGAACTTAGAACAAGCATACATCATCATACGACTTCACAACTAATTAAGAAAAATTATAAAACGATTAAATTAATGCAAAAAGTCATAAAAAGAATTAAATATAATTACCACACGTATGAAATATGGCTTCCTCCGTCATCCCAGTGTTGGGGTTTAGCTCCTCATATTAATCATGATCTCAAAATATGTGTTTGTTGCTCAAAATATGATTAAAAGAGTGAAAAGTAATAACACAGACTGTTTGCAACAGTGTATTGGTGTTGCAAAACAGCTGTTACAATGGAACTGTTACAGAAAACTGTTGCTTTCCTAGAATAAGACTGCCCTGAACAGCTTAATGTTCTTCAGCTGTTAAACAACGACACTTTTCTGTTACTGTCTACCGAGGGTCAATGTTCTTCAGCTGTTCTTCTTCTTCAACAGCAGCAACAGCAGAAACAGAGTTTGGTAAAGCTCTGATTTCTTCTTCTCTGGCTCTCCTTAGGTTCCCAAACTCTCGACACCTCTTCTATATGACCCAAGACATCTATTTATATCAAAAATACCAATTAAATCTCTCCCAAATCTTCCAAAATCTCTTTCCTTCTCTTCACGGCCAAGTTGCGACAATTTCTTGTTTTAGGATTTCTACGCGTTTCTGAGCTTTCCTTTTTATTTTAAACTCTTTCTTAGATAGATACAAATCTTTGGGAAGGTTTACACCGTTTTAATCACTCTAAAATTCCCTAAAACAGGTCACACACGTGACTTTCCATATTTTCTTGTTTTGAGAAAAATCTGTCGTTTGAGCCCATTCTAATCGATTTAAACACCCATATCTGATTCCTAGACCCATAAGGAGTCTATCCTATGAAAATCATAGGTTTAATCGACGTCAAACTCCTCCAAATCACGATTGCCAAAACTTCTCTTTAACTACACTTTTTTCCCGCCAAAACCTGATTTTTGAATGTTGAAGATGGTTGCCCCTTATCCAGAGTAGGGGTGCGATTAGCAGATGCCTGGAAATGGGATGCCCCTTAGTAATTAGGTTACCCCTTATCCAAAGTGACGGTCCGAATAGAAAATGTCCTCCCATGAACGCAAAAAACACTTTTCGAGCCAATTTCGCCGCAAAATCTTAATTTTCCAAAACACCTACAAAGACATAAAAAGCCAAAATAAATACAAAATCAAGCACTAACAATATATACAATTGAGATTATATCATACACAAAAATGTGTCTATCAAGCAAATCTTAGTTGTGGGTGAGATCAGCTAAGGGAATCAAGTACGTAGTATCCTGCTGGGATCAGAGACGTAAGGACCACAACTGTACCTTGGATCAATGTGAGATTGATTGGGGTTCAACTACAGTCCAGACCGAAGTTAGTTTGTAGTAGGCTAGTGTCTGTAGCGGCTTAATACAGTGTGTGTGTTCAATCTGGACTAGGTCCCGGGGTTTTTCTGCATTTGTTGTTTCCTCGTTAACAAAACTTCTGGTGTCTGTGTTATTTCTTTTAAGCATTATATTTTGTTATATAATTGAAATATCACATGTTGTGCGGTGAATAGATCAATTGGTAAATCCAACCTTTGGTTATTGATTGAAATTGATTGATCCTTGAACATTGGTCTTTGGTACAGTTCAAGTTAATTTCTCTTGTATTCAATTAGACTTGCATATTGCTTGAGTAAGTATTGAATCGAGAAATTGAGATATAATTCTTTGATATACTTTTTATTAAGATTAAGTCTGACTGGCTAGTTGATTCTCTTAAAAGTATATTGGAGTTAGTCCATACAGATTGCTAAGCAAAATATTGGGTAAGGTTGTTACACCCCCACTTTTTCAATTGGTCTCAGAGCAGGCAAACACGTTTAAAGACCTCATAAGTCCGTTGTATAGGTGTCGTAGGCTCAACAAATTAATAATCTTATTTCCACATAATTAACTGGTAATATATGGAAGTAAGGATCGTTCCCACGAAGAGCAGTGAGTTTTAGTTGTCAAAGTTTCACAAAGGGGGTTTTTGTTTTAGATTGTGAACAAAATAAATAATCAAAGCAAATAAAATTGTATTGAAATCAATAGAGAGATATGATCGAGGAATCCTTCTTCGTATATAAACCATCAATGAGTTAATATATTCATCTATTCGTCATTAATCATAGATTATCACCAACCGTAGAAAAGCATCCAGGGTAGTGCTATTCTCCAAAGTCCTTTGGTCACTAGGTACCGAAGCGCTCGCATACCAGATTCTATTCGTCCAAACCACCAAGTAGTAGCGCACTCAAGGTGTAGCTTGGTCGAATGCTTTATGTTTTGTGACTTAGGTTAATCCTAGTAGTTAGACTCTTAGCGCAAGGTCCACTTTCTAGTGTTGTTTCTACACGTGATTGCTCCACAGGATCCCTCTGCAAGGCTTCATGTTTTCTACTTGCGTAGGGGTTATTCAACAATTACACGGATATCCTAACCCTTTACTAGCTTTAGATTAATCAATAAACTGATTTAGTTGGCCACCTAGAACAATCAATCATAGTATTTACTTATAGTAGAAACAAACGATAATCATATGAAGAAATCAAAATAGATTCACATATTAAATCAAATCAAGCTTACAACTTAGAATTCATCTCAATCAATAGGTGTTTAGATACTCATGGATATAGAAGCATCCATGATATACATATAAGAAAAGTTTAAAGATATCGTTACGATTGAGAATCGCTCCGAAACCCTAGCTTTCGCTCCGTGTGATTTTTCTCCTCTCCAAGACTTACAATTTCGTGATCCCTTGATGTGTATGATTTCACATAACCTAATACCTTTTTATAGGTTTACATTGCTTGGACTTCACGTATTTAGTTCGGTTCAAGAACCCGACCCAAAAATACGAAATAACGACCCCAAACGTGGCCTTAAGCCTTACAAGGTATGAATACACGTTTTCCTACTATCTAAGTACGCGTACCCAGTCCGCAAACTTCAAATTCTAGCAGAAATTTTCGGAATTAAGTATGCTTACCCGGTATGCGAACCTTACTGTCTTCGGTATTCGATAAAAACTGTTTTGGCCACAACTTCTTCATCCGAACTCGGAATGACCTAATTATTTTTGACTTATTTTTATATGTCAATTATCTTCAATATGATGATGAGAAATCCTTAATTTGAATGAGTTAAGATCAGTCTTTATCCCTTTTATTGATTTTGAGCGTTTTGCTCCTTTTCGTCGCACTTCTTCCACTTTTCTTGGACTTGGGCACTTGGAATACTTCTCTTCATAGCTCTTTTCATCATTTTGTAGCTCCTTTTTGGATGATTCACCTAATAGAGGCAAACAAAATAAAACAAGAGTAATAATACGAAAATATGCAAGAATAATAGCTAAAACAAGTATGGAATGGCCACCAAAATCATATGAATTATGCACTTATCATCTGTGTTTGTAGTGATATGACTCTATGGACATAAATTCTATCTCCATAAGCGTACCACCAGTCTTCGATGGCTCAAACTACTTGTGGTGGGAAATTGCTATGTGCGCTTTTTTTCAAACTCGTGATTTTCAAACATGGGTACGTGTGGTTAATGGATATACTCCTCCGGTTGATACAGAAGGCGATGTGTCTAGATATAAGGATATTGGTAGATATAGTCCAGAAAAAATCCTTGCTGCAAAGCAAATTTCTGACGGCTTAGATGCTATCGTACATGCCATTACCCCAGATCTTCAGCATCATGTTACTACGTGCACAAAGTCTAAAGATGCCTGGGATATCTTAGAAACCGTATTTGAAGGGAATACCTATGAAAAAGAAGCTAGGCTTCAAAATCTAAATTCTGACTGGGAAAACCTTCGTATGGAAGATGAAGATTCATTTGATGAGTTTAATCACAAACTATCTGAAATTGTTAATGCATTCTTTGCATTGGGTAAGACTATTCCCTGAAAAGGACATTGTTATGAAGATTCTCAGATCTATGCCATCCAAATACGATTCTAAGAAGCATGCCATCATTGAAGGAAATAACCTTTATGAACTTTCCAGAAATACTCTAATTGGAAAGTTAAAAATTCTTGATCTTAATCAAAACACAGTCAGCACATCTGCGTTCAATGTTGTGACCAACGCAAGTGAATCTTCTAACTTGTCTTGGGATGACGAATGTTGTTCCAATCATGTTTTTTTTGATAAATCACTGATAACCGAAAAGATCAAGGATTTTGTAAAAATAAGTAAAAGATGTGCTAAACGTCTCTCTCTAGTTAATGCTTCAGATGATTCAATACAAGAAAAATCTTTCCTGGGTATCAACGTCTTGGATGTGTCTGATGTGTGCAATGAACTTTCAGCTCTTGCAGCAGAAACCTCCACCGACTCAATTTCTGATTCAGAGCTTGAGTATGACACGAAGATTTTTGAATTCTTGAATAAAAGTAGAGAGATTCACCAAGAAAATCTTTAACTAAAGGCTTCTTTGAAGAAACTTGAATCATCGCTCCAAGTGAAAAATCTTGAGATATATTTTCTTAATGATGAGTTCACCAGAACCGTGTCTCTAAAGGAAAAAGAGATTAATAATCTTAAGAATGACCTGCAAAGGTTATCCGGAAGTTGTGAAAAAATCTCAGCAATGTTATTCGGTCAGAAGTGCTTTGGAAACACAAACGGTTTGGGGTTTAAAAGCAAAACTGTAAACACAAACAACTCTCTTGTTCCAACTAATGCTGGAATAGTGTACGTTGAGTGTTGTGATAAACAAAAAGAAATTCAACAGAACAAAAAATCTTTATTGATTTTTCGTTTTGTGGAAATGCAAATCATGTTCAAAGTATGTGTTGGAGATTCAAGATGAACAACGAAAGAATTGCCAAACTTCAGGAGAACATGCAGAGGATGAATCTGGCATTGGATGATCAACAAGGTTTTCATAAAAAAATTATAAAAACTCCAGATTCAGACGAGATAAGAAATTTGTTTGTTCAACAAACCTTTATAAGCCACTAGTTGGTAAGATGTGAGCATTCGGCTCACTCCGTCACTGTCTAATACCAGTGACGTCCGCATCCTCATCTTTAGCTTGAGAAAATGAGGCTTGCATCAAAAATGGCTAAAGTCCTTGTATTTGTATATTCTTTCTTATTTTTTGTTAAGAAAATATTCTCCTAATAATTTAGATAATGGATAATAAACCATGAAAGACTTTTTCAAAGTTATTCTAGGGTTTTGATGGCCATAAGTCTATTTATAATCATTTGTGATCAAGTCCTTCTTCTCTTTTCCCCTTGAAAGATACAGTTTCATGACTCTCGTAACTAGAGGTACCACAAAAAGGGATGCATTCGAAGCAGTTAATGTGTATCTATGTGAAGGAATCACTTCCTCAAGGAAGAAAAAAGAGAGATCTACAAAAGATGGAGAAGGTTCGTCCTCTAACTGCCTCTTGTCAGTTTGTCACTTTGATAAGGACTTTAGAGGTATGGTGAAAGACTTCATCACTAAAAGAAATGATTTAAAATCTCAAATTGTTTCGTCTTTAGAAAAGATAACTCACTAAGAGCAAATGTTGTCTCTAACAAAGAACACCTTGCTGAGCTAAAAAGAGAACTTAATGAGTTGGCTGATATTTATGAAGATTTAGAGGAATTGAACGATCCCATAATCAATGGTTTTTTCAATAATGGGAAGGAATTCTCGGTAGATGCTCTGAGAAATCTCTACAATGTCTAGGAAAACTTCTTATGAGAATTTTATTCTTGTGTTTTTAAGAAGAATAACTAGAGTTTGGAATAGCCATTATTTTGATTACACGAAGCTATGTCCAACGTTCTTCCATCTTCAATGTTTTAGATTTATTTATTTAAATTCTAAAGTTTGCTTGGAAGATGATTTTGCAGTATTAATCTTTATGGTTTTATATATTTAAATTTGTTATGGGATATGTGTGTTTGCGTCCGTGAACTATGATTGTCCCATACGTGGTCAAAAGTTATGTCTTTCATATGTCGATATGCAAGTATTAATAAAAGATTGAATGAACTTTTGACAAACATAAGTTAATCCTTTCATGTCATTATGCAAATATTGATGGACGAAAGGGTGAGATTTTGTTTACAAAGATTAATTCTATTGTATGTCATTGTGCAAATAATGATGAAAGATAGAATGAATCTTTGTTTATTCCGCAGTATTGATCTTCCCTGATCCATATTTTTTATATATATATTGTGTGGCTTCCTAATTTCTATTATGTTGAGTATTTCCGATTGAATTAATCATGGGTTATCTTGCGGTTAATTTAGTTGAGTTTTTGGATACAAATTCATATTCTTATGTGATTTGTTGTTGTCCAAAGAAATCATTCTTTTCTTGCAAAAGTAAGGTCGCTTCTTGTTGTTCTTTCGGGAATGACATTTTATGGGGGAGAGTTCTTAATTGAACTTGTGCTTAATTGCCAAATCTTTATGGGGAGTGCGGGTTGTGGAATATTATAGGGGTTATATTGTATCTTTATAAACTCCTTGATGAATGCATCAAGTTGCGGCTATATGATTGCATCTAAAAAGTTGATATGTGCTTTCTTTTAGTCATGAAGTGTTTCTACGGAAATTTCATTAGGATCCCACTAGTTTTCGTACCTTTGCCAATTTTATTTACAAAAAGGGGAGAATTAATGTGTAGTTCACACTACAAATACATATGCTTTTCGAATCATTATGTAAGGGGGAGTGGTTTTCATGTAAGATGAAGTATTGACTAAGGGGGAGTGATAAATATCACCATAGTAATGTTGTAGAAGTTGCGATGCAATTTAACTTTGATGATGTGTAATAATAATATGACACTGTATAACAATGATTGGGAGCTTTTGGTTTCTCATTGTTATGGCTACGGATCTTCAAAAACAATGATGCTGCATTGAATATCTTTGGAATCATTGGAGTACTTGGAAGAGACGAAGATTTCGAGTAATACTGAAGAACCAAGGAGATCATGCATGTGGAAGAGAAGCTGCAAAGTTTATTTATTTTGTATTCCATATGTATTGATAGTTTTGTCACTAAAATTGACAAAGGGGGAGATTGTTAGAGCACTGCTCGGTCGAACTCGCAAGCGTTGCTATCTCAAGCTTGTTTGTCAATTTTAGTTGCCAAAACTATAAGTCTTGATTTCTAGTCTACTTACAGCTAAGTCTCGGATTAGGATACAAAGTGTAGTTGAGATCTAGACTCCACGGCGTTCATCATGCAAAGACGAAGAACTACTCAAGGAACTGGTGGATCTTCATCGACTAAAAGGTATGTGGAGACTTGAACTTATCCATCACTCAAAAATCTATCTATTCTATCTCCTATTGATAAGCACGCGGATGCTATATTTTATACCCATATTTATATTAGCTGAGACTCGATATTTCGACTAATAACACTACTTTAGTGCTTTTGTAAAACGTACAAACCAATTCCATGGTCCGAAAATAAACAGCTAAATGACGAGCTTTAATGCCATCTGCGGCGAAAACACCAAAAGCAACACGACACCGTTGGAATTAACTTGGATGTCATTTCTTACTGCAATACAGTAGGGATGATGGACCAAAGTGGGCCGGGTATCAAGCGGTGGAGCAATAGGGTGTGAAAGTGGCGTTCTTATTTGCTGTTATTTGCTCGGATACGTGTCCATTTCTCCTCCACATTTCTTCGTCAACATCTAATATTAAGCATTTTCTTTGCCAATTTGCTCATCAAAAATTGCTTGTTCGAGAAAACCTTAGTCGAAGAGGGCTCCAGATTAATCTGGGTTGTCCTTTGTGTCATACTAGTGTTGAGTCTATTACTCATTTATTTATTTCCTGTCCTCTCATCCAACCTCTATGGGAAGAAATTGAGACCAGATGGAGTGTTCGGGTACCTCGTCATGTTGTGGGATTTGGTTGGCTCATAGAGTTTCTTTATTCCCAACAAGCAAATATCCCGGTAGAATGGTTAACCCCTGGTCTTTACTAAGGATGCACAACGGGTAGGGTGGATAGGATATGGCCTATACCCGCCACCCTACCCGTTTATTGGCGGTTAAGAAAAATTTCACCCGCCACCCTACCCGCCATTAAACGGGTAAGATCCTACCCAACCCATTCTCTGGAGGGTCGGGTAGGGTAGGGTGGCGGGTATAACCGTTTTTTTTTCCTGCAGGAACAAATACATCATCAAGTACAACAGAATGGGATATGTCTGAGATGATGAAAGTGAATTACATGAACTAAACTAACAAGAGAAACTGTTGGTTCTTGTTGTACAGTTAAGAGTTTTCTGCACTTCTTGAGCAAGTAAATCTACGTTTGGTGATCCAGAAGATGAACCTACTTCAGAAATTGAAGGAGGAGGAGTCGAATAAACGGGTGATGCTGGTGTTGTACCTCTACCCCAAACACCACCACCTCCATGACCTCCAGCTACACCACCACCAGCACCATGATCTCCAGTTACACCACGACCAGCAAGTCAATCCACGTTTGGTGATCCAGAAGATGAACAAACTTCAGAAATTGAAGGAGGAGAAGGAGTCGAAGATATGGGTGCTGCTGTTGGTGTTCCTCTTCCTCTTCCCCGAACACAAATACCACCACCACCACCACGATCTCCAGTTTCACCGCCTCCAAGACCTCCAGTTACACCACCACCACGACCTCCAGTTACACCACCAACACGACCGCCAACATTTCCACCACCCCGACCACAACCTCCAGTTTCACCACCACGACCACGACCTCCAGTGACACTACCACCCCTACCTCCAGCATCACCAACGCGACCACAAATTCCACAACTTTAGCTTTCTTAGCCAACAACTAACAAGCATTGCAGCTCTTCATATTGACCTTCTTCTTCAATCATCATCTACGATGATGGAATAAGTACTAAGATCACCAAATAAATCTGCATACAAGTAATATCACAACAAGTTGAGTAAAGAGAGAAACAAAAAGAGTTTTAGATTACTAGTTGAATGGCCATAATGGTTTTTGATTAATCAATTCAAAGTGTGACACTATAGAGATATATAAAGACAACTCCATAAAACAGACGGCCAAAAAGAATGTAGGAGAAGAGCAAAAGGCAGTGAAGAAGTAGTGGTGGTGGTAGTCACTGGGATTTGGATCTGCATACTCAGTCAGATGTATCCATATCTATAGAATGCCAATCCAACAACATGTCAACAACGATCTTGAATAATGAATGTATATATCTTTAGGTATTTATTTAGACTACTATGTATAAAGTTACTGGTAGCTTATATGTGACGTAGAACTAGAACTACAACTCTCTTGACTAGGACTACCACCAGTATCACCTACGGACTCTGACGAGGCTAACACACTTCCTACACCTATATATTCTGCCTTATAAGCTGTGAATAATTCATTAAAATACTCTTTCACTACATCTAACCAATTGCTTACCAATCTTTGTTTCATCCAAGGATTATCATGCACAATCAGGTCTTCTAGTATTACTTGCAGGCCACGTTCTTTTTCTCTTGGGTCAAGAAGCACAACAATAAACAATAAAGGATTCATGTTCTTATGCTCACCCCAATACTTATTGTATTTAAGTAACATCTTCTCACCCATATGGCTTAAATGAGGATCATGATGAGATTTTTGCCATTCATTTAACTCTCCACGTACATCACAAATTTCCCCCAAAAATGTATGCGAAGTGACATACGTAGAACCAGAAAACTCCACAGTGGCTTCAAAAAATACCTGTAGAAACAGTTTTAATATTCTTAGAAAATATTCTTAGTTTAAACTACAAATACCCTGAATATGCAATTATTTTTTAATATTCTCAGTTTCCAACACACTTACTATCATGACACCAACACAGAGGGATGGAAACTATAATTTCCTTGTCAAGTGGTTTGTGCAATTTCAGAAAGCAAATGATAATGTACCTGATCCAACTTACTATATGAAAATGCAGGAAGATTCAACCAAGGAATTGGACGCCAATTTGCTCAAGGAAGGCTAGACAAGATTGATCAATGTCCTAATAACTCAGCTGTTGTAAAAGGACTAAAGGATGCATATCCCCTGTTTTTCTGTCTTAGTTTTACATACATAAGAAATGCTCAAGAGATTCCAATGGCCAAAACACAACAGAAATAACAATGGAATTTCATAAAAAAGAAAGCAATACAAAAGAGAGCAGTGCAAAAGAAAACGTAACAAAGCAGAGCCTCACAAAAGAAAGTAATTCAATGCACAGTAGTACAAAGACGAGTATTAGTGTATTACAAAGCAAGGTAATACAAGACAGAGTAATTATCAACCTTCTTCAAGTGTATCATCTCCACCTCCTTGAATAGAGCAAGACAGAAGGGACATTTTTCAGAGAGTAAAAGCAAAAGTTATGGATAGAATGACATTTGCAGGATGGTAATGACTGCAGCATGGTAGTTATGATTCAGAGCTGCTTCAATATCGAACTAAAGAGCAAACTGAATATAATTTAGAGATTACTAACTTTGTGTTTTATAATCATGCTGATAGTTAAAGAGAATGAAATTTAAAATACCTGTAGAAACTGAACTAGGACTCGAGCATTAGCCCAGTCATACTTTTCAGGAGCATGCACGCGAGGCTTTTTCTTCTTGGCTTTCCTTCGACCAGATAAGGGAACTTCATCAGCATCAGAATCAGAAGAACTGGATTCTATTTCATCAAGAAACTCAGTACTGTCAATATCATCAACATTAACACCCATTACTGATTCATCGGGAATATCGAAAATAAACCTCTCACGAAATGATTTATCAGATCGTCCTAGCCTTATAAAGACTTTTTCGTATTTTTCTGCTGCATCCAACATCAAGTAAATGGAGTTCCATCTTGTTTTCACGTCTAACACTAATCCCTTTTTGTATTCCATTCTTTCAAGAAATAAGGCATCTAAGAATTTCTTCATTCTAGTAGGAGAGGCCGTGACGTATTTAACCACCGACCTGATTCTGCTCACTGAAGTATGATATTTCTTCAACCCATCCTTAACAACTAAAGCTAATACGTGGGCAGCACACCTTACATGTAAATGTTTACCTCCTACAATCGACGATCCCCAACTTACAACTTTCTCTTGGACATATTCAATTGCTTTTTTATTTGCAGATGCATTATCGAGCGTGGTGGTGAACACTCTCTCAAGACCCCACTCTATCAAACATTTCTCCAATGCTCTTCCAATATGCTCACCTCCATGACTAGTAATTTGACAGAAACATATTATTCTTTTGTGTAACTTCCAGTGGTCATCGATGAAGTGGGCAGTAACTACCATGTAGTTGTAGTTCTGAATGGATGTCCATGTATCGGTTGTGAGACAAACTCTAACCTTGTTCGACTTGAAATAGTTCACCAAATTGGCTTTTTCACTCAAAAACTGTCCAAAGATATCACGATAGACGGTCATCCGCGATGGAATTTTGAACCTCGGCTCAAGATATCTACAAAATGATATGAATCCTTCTCCTTCAACCATTCGGAAAGACTGTTCATCTGTGATAATGAACTTTATCAAGGCTCTCCTACATCCATCTTGACAGAACGTAACCCCAACTGTTTGCTGCTGATCTCCCAGATTGCTAGGCTGACCGAGAGAGTCCAACTGCGCAGCTTCTAGTGACTCCAAATACTTCCGACACTTGGTCAAATGCCAGTTCAAATTTGATGTGCCATACTTCTTACCACCAGCCCTATATTTACCACCTTCACAGTAGTTACATTTCCCCCATTTAATACCAGCTTCATCAACACTCTTTTGGAAATGCTCCCACACCGAAGATGTTTTGTTCCGCTTCATACTTTCCCTGACCTCAGGTTGAGAAGATGGTGGAGGTGGAGGTGGCGGAGATATAACAACCCTGACCCTTTGTTGCACGGATTGAGATGCATCTTGAGAGGGAATAGGAGGTCTCGTTGACATCAATTCTGTAATCTCAACCATGCTTCCTCACTAGAAAGAACAAGTGATATGAATAGAAAGCAAAAAAAGTTAACAGGCTTCAAAGGGTCCTAATAACAGCACTGAAATCTAGAGAACAACACTGAAATCTAGAATTAGACAGTAGTTATATCCGTCTGTTGGTTAAGATACCCTTGGAGAATTAGAGGGTTCTATTGGTATCGATGATAGTGCTATTCTGCGTTGTATTGACTTGGAATAAGGAATTTGAGACTCATGTATAGATCTTTATTGGGAAAGTGGCATTCGAGATATTCTGCAGACATACAAGCATTGTGGAGACAAGTTATTTGCGAGAAAACATATATACTGGACTCCAGTGTCAACTGTCTATTTAAACTACAAAACAAATCTCTCCTTTTCTCACCCACCTAGCAAAGGTCTTAAATGTACTCACTCACCTGACATGATGCTAATGTTCAATCAAACCAATGATTTTCATTAATACTACTATTGCTGTGAGCAGAATCTAAAGCTAATTCAATTGCTTTAGATAAACCTTTAAAGACATGGGTGTCACATAATCAAAATCTCACTGAAATTGTTTGAAATATTGATAATCTAAACATTTAAAGACATGGGTTTTAGATAGAAATCATGAAGAGACAATTTATCAATCAGTTTACATATGACCACAGATTTTAAATCCCATTCAATTGCCTTTTCCCATCTCCTAACAGAATCGCATTGAAACTCGTCATTCATGAGGAACAAACTAAATTTCTATGAGAAATTTCATCAATCAGTTAACATGCATGTCAATTTTTCACGATGGCAATCATATTACTCAACTGATTTCAACTAATTTCTTCAAATACAAATAAAATCACCAAGCAATACAACATATAAAAGAAAAACCCATTCAAATTATTAAAAAAATTATTCAAATTTTCACCTGAAAATTAGTTTGGATTTCAAATTAGGAGGAAGAACCACTCTCTAAACCCTTCATTAGCTTTCCAAACTCAGATTCCTCATATCCAGCAACATGCATGAAACCTTATGATTTTTCAATCAATTTAACACAAAAAAAAAAAATGAAACAAAATGAACTTTGAAGTTAGATCTTACCTTGAATCAACCTATTAAAAGGTTCTAAACGAGATCTGTTAACAGATTTGAAGTTCTAAACGAGATGTGAGAGGTACTGGTAAATCAGAGGTACTGGTTTTATGTTTCTTCCGTTCTCAAAAACTCCCCTGGCCAGTTCTTCTTTTGCGTTGTGGATTCACAAGAATAGGGTTTTTCTTTTCATGATCTTCTCTTCTCTAGATTTTTTTCTTAGCAATGAATTCAGTTCTGGGAGTTTCTCTGCAGAGATAAAACGAAAACTGAATCCAGTTTTTAGTTTTTTATTTTTTAGTGTTGTAGGAAAATATAAAGCAACGACAGAGATCAATAGTTGAAAGATCAACGGCAGAGATTAAACGAGAACCAACGGCAGAGATCAATAATATAAACATGCGGGTAGGCGGGTAGGGTAGGATAATTTCGAGCTTTACCCGCCACCCTACCCATCTAGCGGCGGTTAAGAAATTTTTTACCCGCCACCCTACCCGCCAAATAGTGGATAGGGTAGGATACGGTTAAAAAGCTAGCGGGTAGGGTAGGATTGGCGGGTATGGGTAGGGTATGTGCACCCCTAGTCCTTACTGTGGAGTATTTGGTGGCATAGGAATGCTTGTGTGTTCAGACAGTCTCCTTTATCTACTGATTCGATTAGAGGTGTAAATTGGGCCGGGCTAGCACGTTTATGGAACAGCACAGCACGTTAAAATTTGAGCACAGTACGGCACAACACGTGACCGGCACAGCACGGGCACATCACGTTAGCTTAATGTGCTGTGTTGTGTCCGACAAATAGGCACATCAGCGCAGCACATCACGCGGCACGTGTAAGCACGCGGCACAACACAACACAGTTAAAAGCACAGCACAGCACGGCACAACACGGTTCAAAGCACAGCATGTGTAAAGCACGCATAAAGCACGTGAAACACGGCCTATTAGTCAATCCCATTATTATTTAACGGTCCAGTACCTAAAAGCAAACCACGTAGCTAGTTTCAGTAGGAAGTAACAACACGTAGCTAATTTAATCTCTGATAGCACTCTTTCTTTCTATTTTCATTCCGTCTAATTAATCTGTTTATATTTTCTTGACACGATTTGGTTTCGGTGGGATTTTTTCAGCAATTTGAAGCTCAAGGTATATTTTGTTGTTCTTAAGTTAGTCTTTCGTGTTCTCGTTTGGTAAGTTACTTAATTGAACTTTTTATTGTTTAGATCTGTGATGTTTCAAGAGATTTCATGCATTTTTTGGTGATGAAGTGTTTGTGATTTTGATTTTAGAATGCGAACATGAAGTGTTTGTTAAAATGTTTAATTTGCATTTTTGTTTTGGTTTCATCTAAACATATTATGTTCCCGTTTGGTCTTCCAGATATGGTGTTCTTCAAACAAGATGAAGCCTTTAATAGCATATTTCGGATGTGAGGAGCTTGTTCTCTGCTGAATATTTGCTTTGTTTTTTTTTCTTTTTCTGTTTACTTAATAGGGTATACCCAGTTCCTTAACTTGTAAGCTGGACTAGCGGTTCACCAATCAGACTTGTGCGTTCCTTATGTTTTTTTTTATCTTAATATATATAATTGTTTTGGTATATTGCGCATAGCACGTGTGCCGGCACAGCACAACACGGCACATCACGCGAATAAACGTGTTGTGCCCGTGGGCTGTGCTGTGCCGAGCTTTTGACTAATAAAGCACAGCCCAGCCAAACACGTTTAAATTGTTGGCACAGCCCAGCACAACACGTAGCACGCTAAGCACGTGACTTCGTGGGCTGGGCTGTGCCGGGCCGGCACGTTTTACACCTCTAAATCCGATTATCACGAATGCTGTTACGAGGGCTTTGGAATTCATTGGTGCTCATCCTATTAAATCTCATCAGCCTACTTCCACTATATGTTGTCCATGGTCCTGTCCCCCTGGTGGCTTTGCTAAGCTTAATGTTGATGGTGCTTATAATGGAAATGGTTTTGCGGGAGCTGGAGGCATCATACGTGGTGATAAAGGTGAGTTCCGCGCTGCTTTCTCCACTTACATTTACAGGAATAACAACAACATGGCCGAACTATGGGCTGTGTGTAAAGGCATCCAATTAGCTATCTCATTGGGTATTAACAAGATAATAGTTGAGAGTGATTCGACGTACATTACTCAACTGTGCAAACGGGAGTGTCCTGTCCGTTGGTATTTTGCAAATCTGATTCAGGACATACAGTTTTTTTTTTTTGTGGTTTTTTTTGATGTAATATACTTTTTACATAACTATCGTGAATGTAACTGTGTAGCTGATTGTTTGGCAAAGAAAGCTTCCAATGAAGCTTGTAATGGAACTTGGGTTTCAGTCCCGCCTCCTTTTTTGACGAGTGTTTTGTGGGCAGATAGTGTGGGGAGAGCCTTCCCCCGTGATGTAAGGCTCAAATAGTCCTTTTAATGTATTGCATATTACTAAAAAAAAAAAAAAAGAAATTAATGGACTGATAGAGGAAATCATACAAAGCTATTGGTTGGCAACCTAGCAACAAGCTGGGCACCAACCCCTTTGGATAGCAATGCCTAATCTATGAAAAATAAAACTATCAAAACCGCTATTAGCGTCATTATTAGCAAGACAGTTCTTCAGACGCTTAAAAAAACATAAAGTATCTTCACCAAGCTCACCCAAAGTAGAGAAAGCCAAGACCCCCAGACCGTAACCAAGTGAAGTGCACTTGTCCAAATATTTAGCACGCTTTCTTGAAACCGCCTTAGAAATGGCTTTCCCTGGGACAAAAGAACGTACACCATCACCAGTAAAGGGCGAGACACCAGTAACATCCATGCAAACATCTTGCCCTTTTTCCCAGTTGAGAACAAGAATATCGGCAGACCTCAAGTCTTTATCCTCATCGGAAAGAATACCAAGAGAAACTTCCTTGCGGGCAGGTACAGTAGCCTTGTAACAAATATCGACAACAATATCACGGACAAGATCATGTCGAAACTTACTTCCAACATCTTTAGCACAATGAAGCGCATGGGCTCCAAAGATGTCCATAGATTTGTTGCAACTAGTGCATAGGCCATTCTCAACAAACAAAGGGACACCGAGACGATAACAAAGCACTGCTCGAAACTGTCTAGGCCCGATACACTGATTAAGCCCACTGATTGGTACAGCTAATAAATAATCCTGAGCATGCTTGATACGGTTACACTGCCATAAAACAGAATCTCTTGCAGACATGGAAAATTGGTCTGGGATTTGTTTCTTAATTGCATCAAAATAAGTGGCTGCCAGGGAATGCATGGAAGGGGGGCAGTATCATCGACACAGTAAGAAGGAGGTAATCCACATACCTGGATAAAGTCCTGAAGAGCCAACTGATAAGCAAAGCCTTTGTTTGTTGAGAATAAACTACCCATAATTGTCTTCTGAACTGAAGCGGTCTGATCCTGAGAGGCAAGGAAACAGTAAGTACAGGTGTCCTCCATGGTATAGATGCCAAGGACACCATCCTTGATAGGCAAAGTAGCTAATCGCTGATGTAGAGGACCAAAAACCGCACCATCTCCAGTGATTAAGAGTATCAAATACTTAAGTAGATGATCGTCAAAAAGATCAGTGGCTGATTGCAAGGCTGCTGGATTGGTAGTACGCATTGCAAAATATTGACGAGACACACCAGTGCAATTACGAAGTAATAGCATCTCACTCTGAGGGTCCTTGATTTTTTTGATTGCATCCATCAGTTGAACAGTTTTATTCATCCTGGTCAACATCATATCACTAATGAAGTTCGAATCCAAACTTACAGGTCCGCCGAAAAGCTTAACACCATTAGAGGGACTACCAATGTCAGGGGGTAAAACACCGTCTAATGTACTTCTGGGATCAATAGATGGCCAAAAGACTTCGGTTTTTCGAACGTTAAGATGTAACCCTCTACTAGGTCCTTCAACTTCTATTATACTCAAGGCCTTGGCTACTTCCATAGTATCCTCAATAATGGTACCATCATCAAGGTACCAAGCATGCAAATCAAGTGTGCAACGAGAAGCAATAGTCTTCACTAGAGGATGAAGAGTCAATGCAAACAGCAAGGGACCAAGGGGGTCCCCTTGCTGAACCCCGAAAGCAGATGACAATATATATTGGTCGTAATAGAGTTTAGCGGGTTGCAAATAGCAAAACTCTACCCAGCGAGAAATACCTGGAAAATGAAGAAGAACCTCTTTGATGAGATGAGATCTGCTCACCATGTTGAAAGTATTGGAAAAGTCAATAAGCAACATTGCCATTTTATCTGAGTGACCTTTCAACTCTAGTAAGCTATTAACAACACGTAAAATACTCTCCCCACCGACAGGCACACCAACTCCAAATTGATAGTCTCCTAAATAAGAGGTCATATCTTTTCCGACTGAAAAAGCAGCAACTTTGGAAACCAGCCTTCGCCAAGCCGTACCAACCGCAATTGGCCTAATACCACCCCCTGGTTTAAGTAATGGAGTCAAAGGCGTACTGGCAATGAACTCGCCTAAGTTATTGGGGCATTTACCGGCCAACCAAAGATTGACTACCCCAGTAATCGAAGCGAGTAAATTATCTGCCACTGCAGCTGCAGCACCACTCATAACATCAACCAAATGTTGCGCTCGTAAGCCGTCTCGCCCACAAGAAGTACCCTTTAGGAAGCTCTTTATAGCTCCCAAGACAGCCCGTGAATCCACCGTAATTGGGTCAACTGTCACAACATCCGAAGGAACAACGAGGGGAGGAGCCGATGGATGTTTATCTTGCAAATCCAGATAAGTATTCTCATTGCGCGAAGCTACCCCTGATGAAGAAAGTACTCGTATTGCAGCCGAGTAATGGACACAACTAAATTTCTTTTGGCAAGCCAAAATATTGGCAGCGCCTTGTTTTTTTGAGTCTTCCTTCACAATACCCATCCGAATAGGTTGCTACAATAGTTTCGACGCCAGAATAGAGCAGCCGTTAGGCTCTTTCCACACCGAGATGGACTGGTTGATTGCTGCGATTTGCAGCTTCTTACGGCTGCCCGACTTTGCCTCAGCGGAACTCTTTGGTCTAAACAGAGTTAACGTGCAGATAGGAAGAAGTAGAAGTTGTAACCACATGGAAATGTTACCTGGGATTGCGATAACTCTATCGAGACAATACTTCAGTTCCCTGGAGAATCCAAGCCGACATTGGTGTGGAATATATTTCACAGTGGTGAACTGCCGTTAGAAGATGGTATTCAGTAAGTCCGTGGAAAGAAGAACCCAAGTATCGATAGTCAAGGAAGCTTCAACAACGTCCGTAGAGACATCACAAACCGAAACACTGGATGGAGTTAGGCTAGCAGCTCCGCCTGGTTTATCTAAACCGTGTAGAAGAAAATCTGCTCCATCTCCATTGAGTGGTTCGGCAACAACCTCACCATGAACAACGCCTTGTCTAACTCTACATGGCATCGACCAAGCATGAAGATGCATGCATCTACAACACAGCCACATGTGAAGGCTGCAGAGAAGCTTCTCCCATGCGAGATAAACGTTCAAGTCAGTGGCGATCAACTCTCTGCAAAAATCCATCTTTTCGGTTGATGATAGATGCATGTCCTGAAGGTGTTTCAAGAAAGAAACCTTAGCGTATCCTCTTCCATTAACACAGTCACGACAATTGTGGAAAGTCTTGAACAAACAATGGTAGGAAAGCTCATCAGATGAGACCGTGTCGGTAGATGCAGAAGCCTCAAGAGACGATGATTCTGACGAACGATTATGAGAAGAAGCTCTGGTGAGAATCGCCATACTGGAAGCGTAAAAAGAAACCCTAAAAGAAAAGTAAACGAAACCCTAAAAACCAAAACAAAAACGCAGGGAAAACAAGGGAAAAAAACGATCGAAAAAGAATGAATCGAAAAGACAGAACAATATGGAATCAAAAACCCAAGCAAAATCTAAAACGAACATGGTAGTCCTGGGGATCAAAACCGGTTTTCAGTCGCCGGGAAAAATCGCCGGAACAAACCATGAGAGATAAAAAATAATAATATTTTTCGATCAGGAACTGGTGGTTTTGGACAGAAAACGATGAGGAACTGGTGGTTTTGGGTTTTAATTACAGTTGAGGGATTCGATGGTTCATGTTTGGATTGGAGGATTTGGGATTGAAATTAATAATAACATAATAATCTCTCCATGTTTCCAAGAAATTACAGGTTTCAGAAATGGTCTATAAAACTAGGTTTCTTTATTTTGTTGCTTTAGATTTTGCTCAAGTAATTGAAGAAGATGGTGATGAAATTGACTTTCCTGGTGGAGATTGGGGGGATTGTGGAGGGGAAAAGTAGTGAATAAACTTATAAAGAGTCTTCTGAAGATGCTAAACTCTATGTTGGGAATTTAGCTTATGATATTGATAGGGAGAGATTAGCTAATCTTTTTGACCAAGATGGTGTTGTTCAGGTATAAATTTTCTACTTTATATGTTTCGTTTTTTTGTCATTTGTTGAATCTTTGACTATATGGATTGTTAGATTGAATCTTAAGAAGATAGAGGGTGGGTTGTTTATTAGGTTCAAGCTACTAATCGGAAGAAAAGCGTTGGGAAAGGAACATAACTTTGGTCTCCTTTTAAGATACAATAGATGATTAATATATGATTCTTATGTACTTCAGTAAATTTTACTTTGTTCATGATGTCTATCCACACTGAATTTGGTTTGTGTTGAAACTCTTTGGACGGTAGGGCGAAGTATCATACAGAAAAGGTTAGTACCCTCATAGATATCATTTGAAAAGCCAAGAGCATTTTGTTGTGTTGTGATCAGTAGAATCAAGAGCATTTTTAGTTGCTTCTTAATTGTTATTAATGAGTCCAATCCTGCAAATGTATGGACTCCATTTAGAAGATAAATGACTGTAGTTTATTTGAAACTCTTAACTATAGTTACGAGAGTTACGTGAACGATTCGCTTAGCAGATACGACAGCAACCGAGAACTAATCATTGTCGGGAAAAATACTACAATATATGCACTTTGTAAGTTATATACCCTTTTTGCTAATTGTACAATCATTTTATACTTTTTTGGGTTTCATGTTTGTCAAACTGCTTTACGAGACTAAAGAATGCTAATTGTGTTCATGTTCCCTGTTATTCCAAGATCCCAATAACATTAAACTACCAGACATTCCAAATTTAATCTGCAGTCTACCCTAGGTTTCGCAGTCGGTATGTTGATTATTGTGTTTATTTGGTCGCAGTATTATTCGATTCAGTGTCACAAATGTATTCGAAAATTTATTGTGTTTATCAGAGCAACTGCAGTGGACGACTAAACCCAAATTTGGTGTCGAGTGGGCTGGCGTAGTGGGACGGATCATCGATCAAAATTTGATCAAAGAGTAAAACTCGGACCAAATTTGGTCGGCGATTAAGACCAAATCCAAATATAGTCGGGCGTTTATATAATGTCCGCCTACCCGACGGGCGTTGGTATAATGTCCGCCTGTAGCCGCGCGTTCGTAAAGTTAACGCCTGATGCAGGGCGTTGGTATAATGTCCGCCTGGCATGGGGCGTTGGTATAATGTCCGCCCGGATGGGGCGTTGGTATAATCAACGCCTGACACCAAATTTGAATGGGGCGTTGATATAGTGATAAACCCAAATTTGAAAAGTTTACAAAACTTTTCAAGGGGCGTTGTCTTTATCAACACCCCATTTCTTTTTTTTTTTTTTTTGAACCCGGGCGAACGTATAATCTCCGTCCCACACACCAGGCGTTGCTATAGTTCACGCCCCATACAGGCGTTGTCTTTATCAACGCCCCATACCCGGCGTTATCTTTATCAACGCCCCATGCCAGGCGTAATCTTTATCTACGCTGGACGATGAAGCGGACTTTATATCAACGCGCGACCAAATTTACTCGTCACCCGCTACGCCACAGGACGGACTAAACCCAAATTTGATCTTTTTTTTTAGTCTTTGGTCTTTAGTTATGCTCGCACCACTGTGGACGCTCTCAGAGTCACAAAAGGTAGAATTTTACTGATCTCTTTTTGTAGTGATTACTGTCAGGTGAATTAGTTACACAACCAATGAATCACCCATGCTGAGTTAAAGTTAGAAATGTGCTATAAATGCAGAGGATAGGCATAAATTTTATTATTCACAAGTACTGCATCCCATTTAATCCCTGTAATCGTAGGAAATGTGATTTCTACGTGACCTTTTTTTTGTAATAATGAATACCCCCATCCTCTGATTTATTAAATAGCTATTAATCCAAGTATTGTAGTGTACAGGTGGATACTGTCTTGGAAGAAGGGTTTTAAATTGTCTACATACCATATATGGGATTCTATTAGGATGCAGTAAACAGCCAGACCCTTAAACTGGGACTACCATGACGACTGCTTCTTAAACCCTGAACCAGGAAGGAGATTGTTAATATGAGCCACTCGAGCAAGCAAGGTTTGCCTATAAAGGGTAAACGTTCCTAACCTCTGTATTTTTTTTTTTGTTATTTTATCTAGATACAAGGAATAAAGAGAATTGATTATACCATTAAAACTAGAAGTAGGCTTGATTCAATCATCCGCGAAGTCAGTCCAAAGTTTAGAACTTTGTTGCTGCTACTTCTTCCATAACATGGCCTAGACCTTTTGATTACCATAAGCTACAACTTCCTGGCTATGGCATGGGCCATCATAAATTTTTTTTGACATATTATGGTGTTTTAGGCATTTAATAATTACTACAGTTCATGCTTCACATATCCTCTGCGCACCGGATCTTTGCTTTCTTTTGTCCTTAGCGTAGCTCGGTGGTAGATGGTTTGGAATACTAATACTTTGATTTAATACAAAATCTTCTCATGCTACTCTGCTTTGCATGCGTAATTATGACCATAAATTAATCACAAAAAATAGGAAAAGATCTAATGTGTATAAGCTGTATGTATTTCGTTGAGGTTAATCTGTTGTACAGCCATATGACAACCTTATTTAGCTAGGCATGGGTGTGCAAATGCATTAGCGTATTCAATGCACTGAGGTTGTCATGCGGCATTCTTTAATGAGATTTTTTTTCTTTGTTTAAGTGACTAGGTGTAATATGAAAGGATAGATGTAATGAAATGTGTTTCTTATCTGGAACATCAGAAGTACAAATAAGGTGGACAATTCAGTCATACTAAAACTTTGTGATTCATTTATAAGCTGAGCGTCTTCATCCAGAAAAGATAATGGGAGGATAAAAATAAAACAGTGTCTGCAGCCCAATCAGGACATGAAAAAAGACAAGTCAACAGACTGGTGGAGGTTGCTTAGACCTATGGAGAATAGAATTATTGATATGACCACAATAGACCATGAGTACATCGTAAGTATAAGCAGGTGTGTATGTTTTTTTAAAACAGTGGTGGTGGGCATATTTTAAATGTTAATGTCTAGCATTGATTTAAACTTTGGAAACTAATTGGAATGGTCACATGTTTCCATAATGATGAAATGCTTACTATACTGTAATGATAAATGCCTACTTTTTTATATTTATTTGTGTGATATTCTTTTCAACTGATTTGTTCATCTCATCCAATTTTCTTATTTTAGGTCTATTTATTCCAAATATTAGTTGGTCACTATTGCTTTCTTTATGGTCTTTGATTATGTCAATCTTCTGAATTAGTTTACTCTTATGTCTTATAAAGGAATCCTTTGATGTTTCCAAAAATTAGCTTTTCAAGGACTCTTCTTTTATTTTATTTTTGATGGTCATATGGAACCTGGAATTATGATTTTTAAATTTTAAGTGGTCATCTATGGGGCTATTCTTAAACGAAAATGGTGGCCGCCAATGGAAGGTGGCTTTGCTCTCTTACATCCATTTTTATTAGTTTGTCCGCAGCCCTAATATTTATCAAATTGGGTGCAGTTCAAAACTATACTCATCTTCAATATGTTTACATCATCTTAAAGATATGATTGCTGCTGACAATGAAGCAGTACTACATGGCATTGGAAAACGTGGGTTGTTATCTTGCAAAGTTGAGCTCTTTGGATGAAGAATGTATGTTCTTGATACTGACGATCTCGCCCCTGTTGTTTTTTCTTTTGAGATTTACCATGCAGTTAAGTTTGCATTTTTTGAATGCAACTCAAATTTGTTGTGGTTATAGTTGTTGATCTCAAGGAAAATCTTAAACTTTTCAAGAGGTGCAGTTGAGCATAGATGAGTGTAGTTGTGTAAGCATCGAAAGCTTAATCTTAATCTTTATCGAAATTTGTTTATCCTTCGTAAATCCATTTGTCTTAATTACTTTGAAGAAGTTGATGGAATGGAATTGTCGAAGTATGTAATAGTAACAAAGAAATGTCTTTATTTTTTCTCTAATATAAATGAGAAGTACCTGATTCTTTTATTTGCCTGCAAAACCGGTAGCTTCTTGCATTTCTTGGAGGTGCAAAACTCAAATTTAGCCTAAACAAAAGTGTATGTTTGCTAATTCCTTTGATTTAACTTCTATAAGCTAGACTCTCCGGGGAGCCTTGCAGCTCAATTCCGACGGCAGTCGAGGTTGGCCTGTAGTTAAAGTAGTTTGCTAATTCCTTTGTATTATTATTATGTACTTTGTTGGTTGGTTAATAAAACATTCAGATTAAATTGCTTCCCCGTGCCGTTATGGCACGGGTTAAGCCCTAGTCAATTACAAATTAGAGTATGTAAAGAACGCCCATCAAAAGTGTTAGTGTGCATAGTTCAATTAAAAAGAGTGCACTTGCTTATAAAAAAAAGTGTGCACTTAGTTGCAATGATTTGTCAATTCATTGATTTTTTTATATAAATAACGGCGTTCAAAGAGGTTAATGATTCCTCTCAACAATTGGCAAGATCCAAATTGGAGGAACATACCAGTACATAGAGGAATTGTGGGTTTTAGCCCATTGAGCAAGTTCATGATGAGCAACTGAATTACAAAAACGAGGCTGAAATGTAAACAAACAAGCAACTAAACTGGAAGAGAAAAATCGAGTATCTGATAGACACATTTTTGTGTCTACGTTGTCCTTAATTTCATGTATTGTTGGTACTCGATTTTTGTACTTATTATGGTATTTTATGTGTTTTTAGGTATTTTTGGAAATAAACATTTTTGGACAAATCGGCTCGAAAAGTCGTCTAAAGCACCGGAAGGAACGTGTTATTCAGACTCTCACTTGTGGATAAGGGGCGCCCAAATGATAAGGGGTACCCAAAGGATATTTTCACCCAAGCAGCTGATCAGAGACACCCCTCATGGCATCTGCTATTCGCATCCCATGACTGGATAGAGGGCACTCATCTTCTTCTTCACGGGAAAGATATTTGGCGGGAAAAAAAATCTCAACTATGTGAGATTCTGGTCATGATATTATGGGGATATTTGTGTCTTTAAGACATGATTATCTTCTTACCATGACAGTAAGATTTTGTACGTGTCTTGAATGGAAGGAAATCGTATATTTTTGGATATTTTCGAAAACAGGGAAGGAATTATTCACGGAATTAATTGAAGATATTCTCTTCATTATTTGGCTCAATTAAATGAGAAGATTTGGATATACCATACAACTCAGAAGACGTGTGAAAATGGGAAGAAAATATTCCCAGAATATTTTTCATCAAGGCCGAGTTAAGAGAGAATTATCTTGAGTTATGGCGAGATTTCTTGGTGCTACTGGGTATAAATAGGTTCCTAGGATCACAAAGAAGCAGGGCAGAGAGTTTGGGGTCGAGAGGGAAGCTCAGGAGGCGTGAATCAAGATTTTCAGAACTCTGTTTCTGCTGTTTCACCAAGAACACGAAGAACAAAAGACCACCAGAGGCAGTCGTTTATCAACAGTGACAACGACAGCCACACGAGAGTCGCAGAGATACAACAACAGTAGTTCTCTTTTATCGTTCTTTGTAACAGTGTTTTGCAACAATTATAAACGCTGCAAACACCCGATTTTCATCATTTTCTCCATTTCATCATTTGTACACCTACTTTGAGCAATGAAATCAACTTTTGAGCGTGTTTCCAACATCATGATGAGCTAAACCCAATCCTTGGGGCTATGGAGGAAGCCGTTGTTTCAGTAAAAGTGATATATTTCTATTAATTAATTACAACAATTCTATTATGATTTTTGTATTGAACTAAAAATTGTTTATATGATTTTGATTAGTTAGGTGTATTTTCTCTTGATATAATATGCCTGATTTAGGGTTTTGATATTCTATGCTTGGATTAACATCTATTCTTTTGGAAATCTACATGTCTAGGCAATACTATTAGAATCAATTTGAATGTTGAGTTGCATAATTATTTTTTTATTAAATCACTAATATCAACCAATGGTGGAATCCTAGCCCCATTCTCTCCATAATTTTCACAACATCTTTTTAATTTAGTTCGCTATTTTTATTTACCAAAAAAAATCTAAAAATCCGATTTCACAAGTCTTGAACGAATCATATCACTACAACAACTTTGAAAACACATCAGTATCCTTAAAGATAGCATCCGTTCTAGAGTCTCCATCAAACACACCAGCAGAAAATTGGCCGATGAGATTCTTAGCATCACTTTCAGTGATGATGTGAGTAAGATTTTGCTCCATAGCTTTCTTCAAGATTGCCCAAATATCTCTGGCTTCAGCTTCTTCAGCAGAGTTTACTTCAAAAACTATAGATGCACAAAAGGAGGCTTTGCTTAAAAGTCTCTCATCACATAGCCAGCACCATTGTCCCTAGATAAATCATCAAAGGCACATCAGTATTACATTTATCCAGCCAACAAGAGGGGGCATCCATTTGTCACAATATGCAATGGTTATAGTGGGAGAGATGTGCAGATTAAGCTTCCTAGTCAAAAGCATGGCTCTAACTCTATGCATAACAACTAAATGGGTTTCCTTAGTGTTTTGAAAACCAAGCTCTTTCTACTTTTCCAAAAAGACCAAAGGATAGAGACAAAATAAACATTGATCTTCATCGGGAAGCTTGGAAATAGCATCAACAAGCCAAAACATCATCCAATCCATAAAGGACTTGTTACTAGAAGCCTGAGTGTTAACACACAGAGACGAAAGAAACCAGACACGACTGGCAAAAGGACAAAGAACTAAAGCATGCATAAAATATTCATGAGGATCATTACATCTGGAACAGTCAACAATATACATAGGCATTCTAGTATTCAAAAAGTCCTAGCAGGTATGACAATTCTAGCAGCTTTTCAGGTAAAAACTTGAATTTTGTAAGGGACTTTGATTTTCCAAATGCGCTTCCAAATATTACTACAAGGGGAAGACCTAAGTCCTCTGAGTTCCAAGTAAGCAGATTTAGAAGTAAATTTTACCATTCTTTGAAAGTTCCCTAGCCATCCTGTCAGGAGTGTAACTGGCTTAAGGGAATGGTGATAATTTTCTCAACAGAAGCATCCCAAGATCTAGTAGCATCATCAATGAAATAAGATACTTTAATATTAGGGTCAGGTGGAACAAGAGGATTTGGTATGACAGATCCCAAAGATGTGATTCATTTATCACACCAAGGGTCAATAAATTGACCATCTCTTACAATCCAAGAAATAAAAGGCTTGATCAATTCTTGTATAGCATGCAAACACTTCCAAGTCCAAGAGCAATTATTAGGGCATTTAGCATTTAAGAAATTAGTCCTATAAAAGTATTTAGCTTTAATAACAATAGCTAGCATGCAGTTAGGATTCTCAATAATTCTCCAGGCATTTCTAGGTAGCATAGCCAAATTATTTAATTCAGCTTTCCTAAAGCCTAGACCACCATCAGATTTAGGGGAGCATAGAATATCCCAACCTATAATATGGAGTTTCCTATCTTTTAGGCCAAGAGTTTCTCCCCACCAGAACTTGCAGAGACGAGAGTCAATTTCTCTGCACAGGTATTTTGGAATAAGGAAAGTCCCTATTTGATAAAAAAGGGATAGCCTACCGTATATGTTTAATCAGGGTAGTTCTAGCAGCTTGAGACAAGACTCATTAATATTTTTTTGCTTCTGTAGGATTTGATATTTATTTTTCTCTAAAGAGTCCATCAAATTACAAAAGGAAACAATCCCCGGATATGCTTCACAATATTTTTACTCTTTTTGGTTCTCCACTTCCAATGGTTTGATTTAGTAGATTTTGAAGGGTCTTGAAGAGAACCAATAAACTTCAAAACTATTTAAGAAGTAGTTTCATACTCTTAGAGTCTCTTTGCACTGTGTTGATTCAACTCTTGTTTATCTTCAAAGAACATAATAGTACTAAAAGAACATTTCCTTGCTTTCACCAGAAAATCCAATGTCGGGCAACATTAAAGCACAAAGTCCAGACCAAGAATAAGATCTTCAGAACCTTGGATTTTTGTAGTTGTTTATGAGGAACTGAAAGAAAACCATTCACATATAGTAAAGCATAACAATTAGCCAAAGTGAAATCATTTCTAACTTATTAGTTTCTTTTATCTAAACTCCATCGCTGGCTCACCTAGGATTTGTAAATTATGAGCAGTATTTTCCACTTACTGATCGTCTAAGTTCCTTTAAATTCCATTTTTCATGCACCTGCAGAAGTAAATGATTACGAGTATCCTCCTGTAGAGATCGGAACCTATTTACAGGAAAATTAAAGACATTACTACTACTTGAAATTAATTGATCCAATCTAAACAAAAGAGAACACGAAATAGAATGAGGGATTCCATTATTGCTTAGTAAAACCTTTTTTTGTTGCCTCCTTTGCTAATATATCTGCAGCACGATTACCCTCTCTTGTTTTCTTTCCTCATTTGCTAATATATCTACAACACGATTACCCTCTCTATAAGTGAAAGTAATCCCCAAAAAGTTTTCACATTTCATTAGTATCTTCATGGCTTCAGAGATGATAAATTGATGATGTCTCCATTGAACTGAGTTCTCCTTTCCTTGAGCATAGTCTATGACCCTGCGGCAGTCTTCCTTGATCCAAAAACTAGTAAAATTCATATCTCTAACCCAATATGTTGCAGAATTGCTTAAAATACGAGTATCCCCCATTTTTTGCATTAATTTTAAAGTCTACCCATGGAGCATCAATATTGAGTTTAGAATGGTCTATAAGTGGTGTTTTCCATCCCCGATTCCTATCGTAGACTGTAGTTATCCTTGAAGCTTGCTCAATGTTATTTGTCTGAGTTTCTAAGAGGTTTCATTGACCAAAATTTTAAGATGTCTTTGGACTGCTGGAGAGGTTGGCAGACTAGTGCTGGATTTATCTTGAATGATTTGCATACACCCCTCTTTCCAGATTAACCAGCACTTTGTTGCAATCACTTTGATAATGTGATCACTTTTAATTCCTGCAATCCAATTGATATACATATCTACAAATGGATTTTCAGTCGTTAAAGCAGGATTTTGTGATGTTAATATCTATACTTGCAGATTAACTTCAAAAAACAAATGTGTAATGGATTCAACATGGCTGTTACGGAATATGCACTAAACATTTATTTATACCTTGTATAATCTGTCCTAGTTTCTTTTTAGCTGGCATAACATTATGTATACATTTATACACAAATATTTTGATACTTTTTGAGACTTCTAATTTCCAAAATGATTTATAAAAGTTAAGAGAAGTAAAAGAAGGAGATCCAGAAAATATATTATGCAGTTTATGATATAAGGATTTAACAATAAATTCCCCATTGGATGTCAATGACATCTGTGGAAATTCTTTTACCTAGAATTTTATAAGTAACAAGAACAAGAATATTATTTCTAACTTCTTCAGTATTCCACTTCTTATTGGGTGAGTCAAATAACTCAGCTACAAGTGTTAGTGGGTTGTTTCTTCTACCGCAATATGAAATTAGATTATTTTGTATACCTGGTTTCCAATTGTCTAGCTAAATATCTATCATATTCTCATCCCCTACCTTATAACAACTATATTTATGAATAGTTGAGACTCCATGAGAAATCACTTCCAGATCCACGATTTATTTTAATGTTTCTTGTGTGAAAAATAGAAGAGTTTCTAGAATATTTGTTAAAATGTGGGAGTACCAAAATACACCACCAACTTTTTCTTACGCGACATGTATGGACTAAACTCAAATATAATTCCGAGAGTTCAACTTAATGAATCTCAATTAGGAATTATATGAAGAGCTTATATCTCTTTCTCTCGCCATCAAAATATAAGCAAAGACTAGTCTGTGAACCTGATTATACTATGAGAGTACTTGGACGATTCCAAAGATAAAGATCCAAGAATCAATCAACTCGTATCCAACAATTGCGATGGATTTATCTACTTGAATTGATTTTAATGTACAACCTGTGGTATTTCAATTATAAAGATAAACAATATAATGCGGAAAAGAAATAACACAGACACCAGAAATTTTGTTAACGAGGAAACCAAAAATACATAAAAACCTCAGGACCTAGTCCATACTTGAAAACCAAACTATATTAAGCCGCTACAGACATTATCCTACTATCAGAACTTCATACTGGAATGTAGTTGAGACAGAATTAAACCGTCACAGAAATTCAGTTACAGTCGCGCTCCTTACGCCTCTTGAATCTCAGCAGGACTGCGCGCAATTGAATCCCTTAGCTGACGTCCTTTAGATCCTAAGAGTTGCTTCAACTTAATGGAAGACTTTAAACCAATCTGCCTCCCGCAGATAAGCCTACATGTGATTTCCGTTCTGATCAAATATCAAGGTGAGGTCGGAAACCGATTGCAATAGACAAAGTCTAGAAAACCTCAAAATCCGGTCTTATGACTCCCGAAGAACAACCTAAATTATTATTCACCTCACAAGTATAAACTTGTGGAATCACAAAGTCTGAGACGAATAAACTTTGTGATTTATATCTATCTTGTTTGTTGGATCAAGGCTCGACAATCAAAACAAGATCAGGATACATGAACTATCAAGATAACGATAGTTGGACCTGGCTTCACGAATCCCTAAACGAAGTATTTTTAGTCGCGAAACCCTAGACGGGTTTAAAGGAGAGGATGACTCTAGTTTACAACTAGGACACACGAGAATAGCGTCAGGGATTCAAATATCCTAGTTGCTTGAGGTTCTCCTTATATAGACTTTCAAGATCAATGTTGCTTTAGATTTAAGCTAAGGTAGCTTTTGAATCAAGCAATCAATAATCACCGTTAGATGAAAAACTTGACTTGAGATTAACAAAACATAATATACACTCTGGTTAGGAGTAACCATAACTGAACTGTGAGTAATGACTTGTTCATGAATGGTTAACCGAAATTAGCCAATTGAACGATAAGCTTAACCATTTTCATATAACAATTTAAGACCTTATTTTTGAGTCACAATGTGATCAATCATGTCTAGATAGTTTTTTTAGAGAGTTATTCAAATGCCAATTATCTCATAGAAATAATTCTGATGCATCTGAAAATATTCGTCATGGTAAGTACGTGTACTGTACCTGTTCATGAATATTTCTGTCATGGTATGTGTACGTCGTATGTATACCTTTAAGACAAAAACGAGTTCAGGAACTTATAGATCTTTTATGGTTTGCATACCGGGTATGCGTACCTTATTGGTTTTGAAACCAACAGATCTTTTCTGGTTTACATACTAGGTATGCATACCTTCTTAGTTTATGAGTCCATAGACATTTTATGGTATGAAGACCAGGTATGCGTACCAAAAAGTCGCTTCCAAACTATAGATACATCGGTACGTACTGGTTACATGTATTTGGGCTCTGACTTATAACAGTTCTCCCAGTATGTGAACTGGTATGCATATTGTCTTGTATCCAGATTTACAGTAGTTCTATATATCTCTAATAATCAATATGAAACATTCCCGAATAACATCAATGACATATATCATTGTTCCAGACTATTTTCAAATGATTAAATCTTGAATCATATTTAGGTCATAAACAATAAACTGTTCTTAACCAAATTCATCAAGTATGAACAAATGCTCTTAAGATTAGCATATTTCGAGAACGATATTCAAGATAAATTTGACTCGAAATTTCTATTATGCATGTACTGTCTAATTTAGTCATGCGATAATGTCTCATAGATAGAAAGGTTAAAATTGAGAAATATGTGTTTCAGTTTTCACTTACCCTTTTGTTGAAGAATTTTTCAGAGCTCTTGTTGATCTTCGCCTTCAAACGGTAGAACGCAGTGATATCTGATACTCAACTACACATTTCTATCCTAATCCGAGACTTGACTAAATATAGACTAGAAATCAAGATATAGTTTTGACAACTAAATTTGACAACAATCTTGAGAGAGCAACACTTGTGAATTTGACCGAGCAATGTTCTAACAATCTACCCCTTTGTCAATTTTAGTAAAAAAACTATCAATACATATGGATTAAAAATTAAGCTTCAAAACTCCAGAATTCACCATGCTTGATTTCCTTGGTTCTTCACCTCCTTGAATTCTTTGTTACTTCAAGTTGCAATAATTCTAAATGTGCTCAACTCAGCATCGTTGTTGTTGAAGATCCATAGCGATAACAACTTTGAAAACGGATATTCTCAATCATTGGTATACATAAACATAGTATTATTATCTTCTCCAAAGTTCAATTGTATCACAACTTCGAAGTAATACTACGGTGATATGTTTCTCCCCCTTAGTCAATACTTACATCTTTTGCATAATAGGTGAAACCTGTAGATGTTAATTCACTCCCTCTTACATAATGATCCGTAAACCATATGTATGTAGTGCGAAACTACTAATTAATTCTCTCCTTTTTTGTCAATAAAAGTTGGCAAAGGTACGAAAACTATGGTATCGTAATGAACTCAAGCAAAAGATATTTCAAAATTTAAAGGAAACACATATCAACTTTTATTTAGATGATATCACAGATTATAAAACATTTAGCGTCTCATCTAGGAGATTTAAGATACGATCATCCCCTGTAAATTCCACATCCACTCTCCCCACAAAGATATAACAGTTAAGCACAAGTTCATTTAAGAACTCTCCCCCCATTTGATGTCATTCCCAAGAGAATAACATGAGTGACCTTAATTTAATGAAAAAGAAGGATTTTCTCGGACATTAACAAATCACATGGATTTGTATCCTAAACATCGACCTAAATAAATCTCAAAGCCAGTTACGAACAAGGAGACAATTTTAATCGATATGACTCAACATAAGAAAATCTTACGGAGTGAATAGTGCAATAATTTCACAAAAGTGTGATCACAAGTAGATCAATACTGCGAAAAATTCTCAAAGCTTGTTCTATTTTTAGTTCATAGAACTTAATAGATTTAACTTTTGAGTATATATGAGATATCAGTTCAATTCACAAAAAGTAAAGGATATCAATTCAATTCACAAAAATTAAATGACACATATATCTCATAAGACTTTGCAATACATTAAACCAATAATGATTAAATACTACAAGTTCATCTTCCAAAAACTCTAGAATTTAAATAAATAAATCTAAAAACATGCAAGAAGAAAATCGTTGGAAATAGCTTGTGTAATCACTATACAGTAAAAACTCCATATATTGATACTCCATATATTAATAAACTCTATATATTAATAAAAAATCAGAGTCCCAACTTGGGTCAGTTGTAAATAGTAATAACCTCCACATTTTAATAGTAATAGTTTTTTCTAGTCCCGTCATAAGGAATTTACCTCCATATATTAACATAATCGTCACTATTGAAACTTATAGATCTTGTTACATCAAAATTTAAGATGAAACAAAATACTTATCTATAGTTGTTTTAGAAAATGATGTAACTTTTTGGATTCTTGTCGCATCTTTTCATTTTCGGATGTGTAAGTCCTCATTACTATGAACACCTTCTTTTTGAAGCCAAAACATGTACAACTTGTTTAGCATGTTTAAAGCTTCTTGGCATGAAATATTTGGTATCTTTGTATTACCATCATCAAGATTATCTCCCTCCTCTTCTTGTCTCCATCATTCTTCGAGTAAAGCATCTACGACTTGTTGCTCATTTGTATGATTAAGGAAGACATCCATATCCATTATCAATTACAGACTTTGAATTAGCAAACAATATTTTTTGATATATATATACATGTTGATAATGGTTTTTATCTTAGGATTAAAATCGTAAAACCGCACATCTGACATGACGTCACTATGACCATTAACACATTTATTGAATCGTTCAGCATGCCTACGTAAGAATTACCAGGGTATCTTTTTTTTTATGTGTCATGTTCCATGGCAGAACCCTTAACATTGACCGACATCATTTATGCCAAACCCTAATTCTCATGATACCGTGCCAAGGCATGCCAATCATGCCAGCCGCACCACTTTGCCAATGGAAAACCATGCCAGCCACATCTCCGCGCCAAGTTATGCCAACCATTCCAGCCACACCACTGTGCCAATGGTAAACCATGCCAGCCACATCTCCGCGCCAACGCATGCCAACCGCACCACTGTGCCAATGGAAAACCATGCCAGCCACATTTCCGCGCCAAGGCATGCCAACCATACCAGCCGCACCACTGTGCCAATGGAAAATCATGCCATCCACATCTCTGCGCCAAGGCATGACAGCCGCACCACTGTGCCAATGGCAAACCATGCCAGCCACATTTCCGCGCCAAGGCATGCCAACCATTCAAGCCGCACCACTGTGCCAATGGTAAACCATGCTAGCCGCACCAGGCGCCAATGGCATGCCAAACCCTTGGCCCCACCATGCCAAGCCAACCGCACCTTGCCTTGGCCCCACCATGCCAAGCCGTCCGTGCCAAACCCTTGGCCGCACTATGCCAAGCCATCTGCGCCATTTGCCTTGGCCCCACCATGCTGGCCTTCCCTATGCGGCTACCAAAACGAAGGCGTGCGACGATCAACAGCCACCCTTCCATCCTAGATGCAAATCCTAGCCGTCCAAGGTCGCCAAACCACGCATGGTAACCTTTGGCCCTAAACTCTAGTTTTGGTTACGCCAAACCGCGCCAAGGCATGCCATGCCACATGTGCCAATGGCATTCCAACCACCTTGCCGCGCCATACCATGCCGACCTTCCCTATGCGGCTACCAAAACAAAGGCGTGCGACGATCAACGACCACCCTTCCATCCTAGATGCAAATCCTAGCCGTCCAAGGTCGCCAAACAATGCATGGCAACATTTGGCCCAAAACCCTAGTTTTGGCCATACCAAACCGCGCCAAGGCATGCCATGCCACATGTGCCATTGGCATGTCAACCACCTTGCCGCGCCATACCATGCCGGACATCCCTACACCGTAAACGAAGGCGTGCGACGATCAACGACCACCCTTCCATCCTAGATGCAAATCCTAGTCGTCCAAGGTCGCCAAACCACACATGGTAACCTTTGGCCCAAAACTCTAGTTTTGGCCACGCCAAACCGCGCCAAGGCATGGCATGCCAACCACTTTTCCGCGCCATACCATGCCGGCCTTCCCTATGCAGCTACCAAAATGAAGGCGTGCGATGATCGACGGCCACCCTTCCATCCTAGATGCGAATCCTAGGCGTCCAAGGTTGCCAAACAACACATGGTAACCTTTGGCCCAAAACCCTGGTTTTGCCCACGCCATACCGGCCTTCCTTATGCGGCTACCAAAACGAAGGCCTGCAACAATCAACAACCACTTTTTCATCTAAGGTGAAAATCTTAGCCGTCCAAGGTTACCAGCTAACACATGGCAACCTTTGGCCCTAGTTTGGTCGCGCCTAAACAAAGCAAAAGCCATAACTTTTGGTCGCGCCTAAAACTAGGCCATATTAAAGCCATATTGATCATGCTTTCATGCCACTGGCTACCAAATGAAAGGTAGCAATAATCAACGGCTATCTTTCCTCTTAAGATGCAAAATATCGACCATAGAAGGTCACCTCCGAGCCGGCAAGTCTCTCAAACTTAACTTTCCAGACAACAACAACGTGCTACATGTTTTTCACGAAAACACTCGAGACATCAACGCATGTTACAAACTGAGGGATGCTCATTGGGTATTGGTTTGGCGGTTTACAGCGTGCGGCGTACACTACGCCCGTTATAAGAAAGTGTCATAAGGATGAGGCGGTTAGTCAATACAGTGAGTAATAGTGAAACGCTTTCTTTTATGGAACATCAATTCCAGGCGTTACCGGTTACCACCTCCTCCCATTTACTCACCCGTTTTCCATTTCTTAATGAGACCATAGTACGTTTCACTTCGACTTGTATAAATAGGCATTAGCTATTTCCACCAGAAACAAGTTTTGGTGAGGAGCATACAACACTCAGAAATCACTTGTTAGCTTTCCCATCTGTTAGCTTACTCTTTCTGATACAAGTAAAAATAACTACTCTTCCAGAATCAACTATTCTGGTCTCAACACTCTCTTCGCTTCCCTCCCCAAAACCTACCCTTATCCTCCACTTTGTGGCCGAAGAAAGTCTGGAACGACCATTTCTTGGTTTAGGACGGACTTGTACAGATTGATCTCTCGAACTTAAAGTACTCCCTTGCAGTACATTGTTTAGGGTTTAGACTTGTTTCTCACCCACATCACACGAAATTACCGAAACCAGCAGAAATTGTTTTCACCCTCAAACAATTGGCGACCACAGTGGGAGATCAATCTCTCTGTTGCAATATCGATTTCCAAATTTCCCAAATCACCTTTCACTTCCAACTCCAACATGGTGGAACTTAGATCCGGATCAGCTGCCGAGAACACCAACGCAGAATCTGTCCCTGGTGTTAACGCTACTTCCAACAGCATCACTACGCCACCTACTGACCCCAGTAACACCGAAATCACTCCTTCAGGTGTAACACCGTCGATCACCAGGGCCAGAGCCGCTGCCTCCTCTAATGTCCCTGTGCAACTTGTTATTCCTGGAAGTACTGAAAGCGCTCATTCAGGCGTTACGCCACCCGTCACCAGGGCCAGAGCTTCCGCTACCGCTCCTAACGCTTCGTCAAACATGGTACCTCCAACCGCCACTAAGATTCCAACTACCCCACCAACAGTACGAGAAACCGGAGGAACCAGAGGAAACCGGCCCTATATCACCATCGCTGATTTGATGGAATGGCAGGAGGTTCTCGCTAGAGCCCAGACGGATATGGTTTCGACACAGAAAGAGGTACTCGTCTTTCTCAAAGCCCTGACAGAGCGGATGCCGCGTGAGTCACGCCCTCCAGAGCCGATTAGAAACGCCTCCAACACCCCCGACGATAGCACCTCGGCGGAACGCGTCTCCGAGGATGAGGAGATTCGTGCCAGAACCCCATTGGAAAGAAGTCAGCCGTCCAATTTTTTCACACGAGAGGATCTGAAACAACTTCTCCGGAATCGAATCAAGAACGATGAAATAGATATGCATCAGCATCAACCTCCTTACCCACCTGAAATACAAAGAATTCCTCTTCCAAAAGGATACTCCTCTCCTCAATTCACCCTGTACGATGGCACCGGAAATGCACGTGAACATGTCTCTCACTTCGAGTCCCTAGGCGAACATGAATACAATCAGGTTCTTCGTCCGAGGGAGTTTTCGAAATCGTTTACCGGAAGAGCGTACACATGGTACAACAACATCGCACCAAACAACATCCCCAACTGGGGTGGCATGGTTACCGCATTTTACAAGAAGTACTTCTTTGTGTATGAACAAGTTACCTTCTCGGACCTAGGAAGGATGTGCCAACGTGCCAACGAACATTCAAATGATTTTGTTAAGAGATTCGGGGTTCAATCACTAGACTGTCATGAACCAAACGTGACCGAGCAACAACTGGTGAATTCATACATCAACAGTATGGCTCCCATTTACCACGCCTTGCTAGAGAACCTGCGTTTCCAGACATTGTATGAGCTCCATGAGGCTTCCAGACGATCAGCAACGACAACACCAGCATTATTAGAAAGAGCTAGACCAACCAGAGCCGATGACGTACGCGAAACTCGCGGGAATAGACGTCTCATCAAAAAACAGTACAACGCTGGTCCCTCCTCGGTGAGCGTAGTAAACAAAGGAGGAAAAAGGAATCCCCTAGCTGCAGACAAGCAGCCTAAACGCGACGACAAGCAACTCCTCCACGGAAGTCCGCCGCTAAAGATCCCATACGTCATCACGAAGCTGAGGGAAATACCCTAGATTTCCCGTTTCCCATTGAGGAGGTGATCGATCTCTTAGAAGCATGGATTCAAGATGATGTTATCAGACTACCATCTCCCAGACGCCCACCGACTGAGGCCGAGATGGCAAACCCAAAATACTGCCACTACCATAGATTTTTTCACCACCCAACCAGTGATTGCAACATACTGAAGTATATCTTCAAAGAAAAGATAGAAGCAGGGGAACTTCAACTAGGAAACGAGGGAGTACATCGAGACCCACTTCCTGTGAGGAATTGTGGAGTCTCTGGGGACTCTGTGCATGAGATTGTGCGATCCATTATGCAGCACGTATGCGAAATTTTCTACCTTTACAAGGTGCAGCGCAAAGATATCTTCACGGCTCTCAATCATGTTGTGTCGGGAAAACGGCTTTTTCCCTCCATGGAAGCCACGCCAAGATCCTAAGCTCTCTCAGCGAGCGGAATCTAAAAGGACAACTGGGGATTGCTGACCACGTCGTATTTAAGAGGTATTGAATTCGAAAACACGCTAATCGACATGCCCTCTGACTTCAACATTGTTACTTTCAAGACTCTGAAAGCTGCGGGATTTACGAAACAAGAGGCTACCCATTCCTCATCCGTGATTAAGAACCCGTGAGGGGAAGCCTTGAACGCGCACGACTACATTAACCTCGGGATCAATATGGGAGACGTTATAATGCATAGCAAATTCCACATTGTCAAAGAACTGGGTTACGACATGATATTGAGGCACTTGTGGGTACTCGAGAACAATGAGAAATTGGGAACATCCCCTCTACCGATGTCAACGCCCGAAAGAATCTCCAACAAACCGTCCCACTTGCTACCGCATCGGCGAGTTACCGATAGAACCCGGACACCTGGAGATGACCTGTTGGCGCTAAATCATAGATTCCAAACGCAAGTAAGTTTGGCCGAACGATCTTCTCTACAACAAGTCATTTCTTCCCCTGTTCCGTCATGGGGACTCAGCGCGATTACTGGCGCGGACGCTGTCAAGAGATGTGAGTGGGGCGCTGGGCCATTCAAACGCTTTGCAAAGAATTTGGAAGCTGCCATCGAAACCGACGAGACCAAGATTCAAACGGTTACACAATACTCGAACTCGTTTCAAATTGGAGATATGGTGGTCAAAGTGAACTCGTTTCAAGTTGGGAAGATGACTGTAAGATAGCTATTCAGACCGATTCACCCAAGGAAAAAGAAGACGAGCCATATCTGGTGGCAGACGTCCTTTTGGGAGGTTACTGCAAGCTCATCAACACAGACAAGCTGGGAGGTGTGATAGTTCACTCGCGATGGCTCAAGCTTTTCAATCCCTAAAACGCTGTACTACCCTCTTCCAGGACTCTCCCTTTAGTATTTCTTCAGCAATTTCTCCTCCCGCTTGATATATGTATTTCCCCAAGATGAATGCACCGTTTGTATTCTTCTTTAGGGTTTCGTTTTTATTCAAAAGGCATACATTTTTTTGTGAGTAAGTTTTCCAAATCTCGGAAAAATATACCAAACAAATCCCAAATCATTGAGAAGCCATTAACCATCCAATCACAACCAGAAACACCAACCCATTCTAAGGGAAGGCTTGGGTCTTTCAAAAAAAAATGAGAAGTTTTATTCAAAGACAGAAACCTCAAGCGGGATGCTAATTGAAGAAACCCTAACTTCGCCGCGAATACAAGGAAGGTAAAAAAAAATAAGTCTGCAAAACATCAAGACAACTAAGCGATGAATAGAAACAATGAAGAAGAAGAAGCTAGTCATAGAAAGCTAATGTGTGAATCGCCAATGCCTCGGTCAGAGCTTTTTTCAAATACTTTCCCCAAAAATCTTTCGGGAAGCAAAGGTTCCATACGGAAGCCACATCAGCAATAGCAGCCTCAACATCCCACCCGGAAGTCGTCTCAGCAGCAACATCATCCGTCTTTTTACCGACATCCGCCTCGGTAACCAACCTAGCATATTCCATCACGGCTTCTCCAATGCCACCGACAACAGTTTCGACGTCTTCTCCAAAAGTTGTTTCAGTTTCATCAACCGCGACATCATCATCTTCCTCGGAAGTCTTCTCAGTGACCTTTCGAGGCGAATTTACCGATTCATTAGAATCAAGGGTTATGACACCGTCCTGGACAGGAGAGCTACGATGATTTTTCCCTAAAAGTTTCACAAGCTCGGTCTTCCGCTGTTTCAACTGAGAAGAAAACTGTCCTGCCCTAACAGTGGGCCGTGAAGAGGTTTTGTTGCACCAAATCCTCCCTACGCACTGGGATGCTTCGCCGCCTTCCCGTTATTTCTCGAAAGGTATGTCCCGAATGATTTCTCCAGCTTCACGAAACATAGATTCAATTCTATTCAACGCCTCCTCATGAGAAGAAGACTGGTTTTCATCGATTCCAAAGTTTCTCCCCGAAAAATTGGAGACATGTCTGTCACTGGAAGATCCCATTATGCGCTACAAAACCAGAGAAAGAATAGAGGATAGACACGATTTCATCACGACCTGTGCAAATGAAGTATTCAAGATCATCTCTTATAACCAGCAGAGCGATGAGGTCCCGAAAAGGAAAGCCTCCTACCAGCCGCGGATTGAGGCGTGATTTCAGATTCTAATGAAACCGTTTTCTACTAGCGAACATAAGGGAATGCCTGGCCACGTGAAGTAAACTAGGGTTTAGTGAGAAAACGTGGAAGTACATGTTTAAGACACGCTTTCTCGCATTGTTACTTCTCTGCCGCCAGCACTGAGACTTGAAAAAAAAAAAGACAAGGTGACATGAAGAGAAGGAATAACGCCCCCTTTCTACGGGCATAAAACTTGCGGGGTTTTGAATAAGGAAAGAACTTCCTTTGTGAGTCACGTAAGGAAAAGAGACAACCATGCCCGCAAAGACAAGCCACTACTGGGCCAAGCCGTCCACGCATGCTTTGCTTCACCAAACCGTGTCATGCCTTTCACCACCGTTCGCGCCATGCTTGCCTCGCCAAACCGCGTCATTCCTTTCACCATCGTGTCGTGCCATGACTTGCCGCGCCAACACCAACAAACTCGCCAAGCCAGCGTCACGATGTTCCCTAACCCAGCCAAGGTGATGCATGGCCATACTAAGCCGACGATATTCATCTCACCACTCCACGGTCTGCACCACCAGTACAATTTATGCAAGGCCGCCAACACGGGAAGCACAAACTCTCTTTACCTCTCGAAAAAGTTTAGTCAGACCTTCCTGACCCTCTTTTCACGACTTGTTGTTTTGATTTTTGTCCTAGCCTGTCACCATCTTATGCTTACCTCGCAACGATGCTCCCGTTCCGAGCTACGCAGGGGACTTAATGTTGATGGTGGTTTTTAGCTTAGGGTTAAAATCGTAAAACCGCACATCTGACATGACGTCACTATGACTATTAACACATTTATTGAATCGATTAGCATGCCTACGTAAGAATTACCAAGGTACCTTTTTTTTATGTGTCATGTTCCACGACAGAACCCTTAACATTGACCAACATCATCTATGCCAAACCCTAATTCTCATGCTACCGTGCCAAAGCATGCCAACCATGCCAGCCGCACCACTTTGCAAATGGAAAACCATGCCAGACACATCTCCGCGCCAAAGCATGCCAACCATGCCAGACGCACCACTGCGCAAATGGAAAACCATGCCAGCCACATCTCCGCGCCAAGGCATGCCAACCATGCCAGCCGCACCACTGTGCAAATGGCAAACCATGCCAGCCACATCTCCGCGCCAAGGCATGCCAACCATGCTAGCCCCATCTCCGCGCCAAGGCATGCCAACCATGCCAGCCGCACCACTGTGCCAAGGCATGCAATGCCAGCCGCATCTCCATTGTGCCAATGGAAAACCATGCTAGCCGCACCATGCGCCAATGGCATGCCAAACCCTTGGCCCCACCATGCCAAGCCAACCGCACCTTACCTTGGCCCCAACCATGCTAGCCGCACCATGCGTCAATGGCATGCCAAACCCTTGGCCCCACCATGCCAAGCCAACCGCACCTTGCCTTGTCCCCACCATGCCAAGCCGTCCGTGCCAAACCCTTGGCCCCACTATGCCAAGCCATCTGCGCCATTTGCCTTGGCCTCACCATGCTGGCCTTCCCTATGCGGCTACCCAAACAAAGGTGTGCGACGATCAACGGCCACCCTTCCATCCTAGATGCAAATTATAGCCGTCCAAGGTCGCCAAACAACGCATGGTAATCTTTGGCCCAAAACCCTAGTTTTGGCCATGCCAAACCGTGCCAAGGCCTGCCATGCCACATATGCCAATGGCATGCCAAACACCTTGCCGCGCCGTACCATGCCGGCCTTCCCTACGCGGCTACCAAAACGAAGGCGTACAACGATCAATGTCCACCCTTCGATCCTAGATGCAAATCCTAGCCGTCCAAGGTTTCCAAACCACAAATGGTAACCTTTGGCCCAAAAATCTAGTTTTGGCCACGCCAAACCGCGCCAAGGCATGCCATGCCACTTGTGACAATGGCATGACAACCACCCTATCGCGCCATACCATGTCGGCCTTCCCTATGCGGCTACCAAAACAAAGGCGTGCGACGATCAACAGCCACCCTTCCATCCTAGATGCAAATCCTATCCGTCCAAGGTCGCCAAACAACGCAGGGTAACCTTTGGCCCAAAACCCTAGTTTTGGCCACGCCAAACCGCGCCAAGGCATGCCATGCCACATGTGCCAATGGCATGCCAACCACCTTGCCGCGCCATACCATGTCGGCCTTCCCTACGCGGCTACCAAAACGAAGGCGGGCGACGATCAACGACCACCCTTCCATCCTAGATGCAAATTCTAGCCGTCCAAGGTTTCCAAACCACGCATGGTAACCTTTGGACCAAAACTATAGTTTTGGCCACGCCAAACCGCGCCAAGGCATGCCATGCCACATGTGCCAATGGCATTCCAACCACCTTGTCGCGCCATACCATGTCGGCCTTCCCTATGCAGCTACCAAAACGAAGGCGTGCGACGATGAACGGCCACCCTTCCATCCTAGATGCGAATCCTATCCGTCCAAGGTTGCCAAACAACGCATAGTAACCTTTGGCCCAAAACCCTAGTTTTGGCCACGCCTTACCTTCATGCGGCTACCAAAACGAAGGCCTGCAACAATCAAAAACCACTTTTTCATCTAATGTGCAGATCTTAGCCGTCCAAGGTTACCATCTAACGCATGGAAACCTTTGGCCCTAGTTTGGTCGCGCCTAAACAAAGCCAAAACCCTAACTTTTGGCCGCGCCTAAACTAGGCCACATTAAATCCATACTGATCATGCCACTGGCTACCAAACGAAGGGTGCAATAATCAAAGACTACCTTTCCTCTTAAGATGCAAAATATCGACCGTCGAAGGTCACCACCGAGCCGGAAAGTCTCCCAAGCTCAACTTTCCAGACAACAACAACGTGTTACATGTTTTCCACGAAAACATTCGAGACATCAACGCATGTCACAAACTGGGGATGCTCATTGGGTATTGGTTTGGCGGTTTACAACGTGTGATAGACGCATTTATGTGTCTATTGTATCTTAATTGTATATATTGTTAGTGCTCGATTTTATACTTATTTGGTTATTTTATGTCTTTGTAGGTGTTTTTGGAGAAATAAGCTTTTGCGGGAAAATTGGCTCGAAAAGTGGTATTTGCGCTCGTGGGAGAAAATTACTATTCGGACTCTCAGTTTTGATAAGTGGCACCTCAAATGATAAGGGGTACTCAATTGCTATTCGCACCCCTTCAGAGGATAGGGGCACTCCACCTCATGACTTTCGTACGAACAGAAAATGGCGGGAAATTTTTTTGGTTTCTGCATGAACTTCTGAAGATGGACTTGACCAAGATTGTTGCATATTTCTTCATGGGAATGATAGTACTACCATGGTTCATCAAAACAGGGTTGGTAAGACTTGTAGATACGAAGAAAAAGGGACAGAAACCGAGTTTAAGTAAAACAGGGAAGTTCAAGTTTTTTCGGGTATTTGCTGCTATATTTATGGAAGCTATGTGGGAGATATTCTCGAGAACTTGATCACAAAAGGGAAGAGGAGATAAACATGGGAAGTACGTACGGTTCTTAGATGAAAGAATACGAGAGTTTCTCCGGTTGGAAGTAAAACAGGGACGTGCATGTTTCGAGTTTTCTTTATCTTGATTTGGAGAATATTTGGAAGATTATATGAAGATTGTGAGATGATATGAACCCTCAGATTTATTTTATACGCCGAGTAGAGCTTGGATAACTGCATGAGACGAGAACAAAGAGTTTGGATAGAAGGAAAAGCCGAGACTTTTGGTTGAAGAAAAAGGAGATTTCTTGGAGATTAAATCCACATGTGGGATATAAAAGGAGTTGGGATAACTCATAGAAGGGGGACGAAACCTTAGGAGAATTTTAGAACACCACAGAGCTCCAGAGATCGAGTTGCGGGAAAACACAATATTTTGCTGCTGCTGCTGAAGAGGAAGAACACGAAGAACATTGACGCACAAGTATCTGTCGCATAACACTATCGTTATTCAACAGCAGAACCCATCTATCGTTTATCAACAGTAATTGCATTAGGTCTTTAGCTACTGTTTCCTCTTTGTAACAGAGATTTTGCAACACCTTCACATTGTTGCGAATCAGCTGTGTTATCACTTTTTCACCTCCTTGTACACTTTTGAGCTATAAAAACATACTTTGAGAACATGGTTAATATGAGGAGCTAAACCCCATTGCTGAGGCGATAGAGGAAGCTATTTTTCCAACAAAAAGTGGTATATTCTATTTTATCTTTTTATTTGCAATAATTATATGATTATTTGCCTTGAACTATTATTGAATATGATTTTTATTTGAGTGATTGTGATCTATTTTGATGGAGTATGCTTAGTTTTAAGACTTTTGGTGCTTCATACTTGGTACTTCAAATTATTACTTTTGAAAATCTACTTGTTGCAATATTTTAGAATCAAATTAAACGAGAAAATTGCATAAATATAAGTATTGGTTTAATCACTTTGAACTTGGAAAATAGTGGAATCTTAGCCTCAGTGTTCTTTTAATATTGATATCAACTTTGATTGAGTTTGCTATAATTTTTAGTGAGTTTTATATTTTAATATTAGAATTTAAGTCTAATTAATATCCTTCACAAGTCTGAGAATCGAACCACTTTTACCACTATCTACAAATCACATCAATTTTTGGCGCCGCTTCCGGGGACTTGTTTTTAGGGTTTTAGATTTATTTATTTATTTTATTTTATTTTTGTTCTTTTTTATGTTTTTGGGTGTTTATCTTGTGTCTATAGGTTCTGGATCATAAAGAAAATTGAGCCAAAGAGTTTGGTGATTTCATAAAGACTTGGAGCTAAAGATTAAAGCAAAAAGAACAGAAAAGAAGACAATTTTATTTTAGAAAATTTTAGTTTAGGGTTTGTTTATTTTCTTTTAGAAAAAAAAAGTATTAGGGTTTATTATTTTTGTAATTTTTCTTTATTTTTTGGACTTTTGGACTTTGGGACATTATTTTTTTTATTACCCTACGGAAGGGTACTTTAAATATAAATGTTTGCAGAGAAGGAGGACAATTACGATATTGTCTCTGCACCTTGGGTTCGTACACTAGACATCGGAGTCAGTGGCCCGAGTCGACTACAACCGATTCATCCCCCGTCTGGAACGGGAGGTAAGATTCTAAACACTCGCGAATCCCCTGTCAGCGAGTTACTGGACTCCTTCGTATGCATATATGTTGAGGACTGAATACGGACATTTATTTTTCTAGTAAAGGGCAAGGCCTGGCCATACAAGATAAGGGTTCGGATTTCATCACCGTTCTCTTCTTGCCCGCTTTAGGAACACGTAACCTACGCGAACCTAAGCCTAAAATTTTGACTAGAACGAGACCGATAGGGTAACGAGCTTAACAGGAAAGTCATTCGAAAAATATTGGTTACTCTTTTAAGCATACTTCGAAGTTCTTGACGGTTTCTGTAAGTTGAATGCGTGACTGCGCCGCCTTGTAATACCGGTGAGGCCTTGGGTATCAAAGCTCCACCGAGCTTCCCTCGCCTCTATTCAACTTACGTTAACTCGGATTGATTCCAGAGGGGTTTGCTTAAATTGTAACGAATTCCCGTTCGAAGGATTAGAAGCTGGTCTAGAAACAATCTAAGTGGAGCCATCATGCTTTTTGTTTGCTAGAAATCAATAGGTTTGATTTGGTTGAGTCGGCCTTGATCTGTGTTTGCTTACCCTTCCAATTTAGAAAATTCTATTGTATGCCTGAACGTAAAAGAGACGCACTAGGTAGATTTGTTAAAGAGAAACCTAGTAGTTCGAAGCGTCTCGATTACCTTAATCTAGAAAGTCCGTTTTGAAGAGTCTGTTTTTGAACGTTCTTTGACTGAGGAGAGAATCCTGTTGCTCCGATAGCGCCAGAAATGGCAACTTTGAAAGCTTTGTTGAATCCAACTAGGACTACCCGTCCTTCGTGTATTAAGTTAGCTGAAACGGAGGCACCCTATGAACTGAAACCTGGGACCTTACAGATGCTCCCAATCTTTTTAGGGAAAGAAAATGAAAACCCTTATTACCATGTTAGGGATTTTGAGGAAATTTGTAGTACTCTAAGAATTAGAGGCTTAGATGATGATGCTTTGAAACTTAGGTTATTCCCATTTTCCCTGAAAGATAAGGCCAAGTCGTGGCTGTATAGTTTGGACTCCGAGTCAATTGAGACATATGAACAACTTACATCTGCCTTTTTCAATAAGTTTTTCCCTAGGCACAAAACATCGTCTATTAGGACGCAAATATGCACATTTTCACAACAAGAGGGAGAATCTTTATATAGGTATTTGGAAAGGTTCAATGATTTATTATCCCAGTGTCCTCATCATGGTTTAGAAAAGGTTAGGCTAGTTCAGATCCTTTATGAGGGTTTAGATTATTCCACAACGACCATGGTTGAGTCTCTATGCACTGGTGGATTTGAAAACCAAACTGTTGATGCGGCGATGGAATTTTTTAATGAAATCGCCGAAAAAACCCAGCAATGGGAAAATAGTAGGGCACCCCAGAAAACAATTCTTTTAAGTAGAGGAAACGTTAATAGGGTAGAAGGAGGCTATGAATCAGATGCCAAAATTGCTGCTATAGCAAAAAGGTTAGAAGCCTTAGAAGTGGGCCAGACTAGTGGTAGAGTGGAGCCTTTTTGGGAAGGCCAGAATATTGAAGAGCAGGCCAATGCTCTTTATAATAACACTAGATTTGATAACCGTCAAAAGATTGACCCATATTCAGAAACCTATAATCCTGGTTGGAGAAACCATCCGAACCTTTCGTGGTCTAAGGGCCAAAGTCAAGGTCAGTTTAGTAATTCTAATGCTCCCCAGGTTTTGGCTATACTAAGAATCCTTCAGGACTAGCTCAGTTTCAGAATCAGTCAGATAAGAAAATCCTAAGTTTAGAGGAATCTCTCGCCTTGTTAACTCAGCAAACTGCAAAATTCCAGTTATCCGTAGAACAGAGTCTACAAGCTAGTAACAGGATAGGACAAGAAAATAGTCAGGCTATTTCCGAGTTAAAAACCCAGGTTGGTCTGATAAGTGATTCTTTGAGAGAAAAAGGTAAGTTTCCTAGTCAAACACAACCCAACCCTAGAGGAGTTCATGAATTAGGTGCAAAACCATCGAATCAATTGAATGCTGTTAGAACCCTTAGAAGTGGTAGAGTTGTAGACAATAAGGTAACCATGCCCGATAGTGAACATACTGTAGTTCACCCCTCAGGATCTCACCTCTCAGGACCAGTAGCTGAAGAGACTGATAAAGTTTCTGATGATGTGAATTCGGTTCCTGAAAGGTCTGATTTTAGGCCTAGAGCCCCATTTCCTCAGCTATTAGTACCAACAAAGAAGGAATCGAACTTTAATGACATAGTGGAGGTTTTTAAGCAAGTTACCATAAACCTTCCCTTATTAGATGCAATTAGGCAAATTCCTGCTTATGCCAAGTTCCTTAAGGATATGTGTACGCGAAAGCGAAAACTTAGCGTCCATAAGAAAGCCTTTTTAGCTAGTCACGTAAGTTCAATCATTCAGAACACCACAACTCCAAAGTACAAAGACCCAGGTTCTCCTACCATTGCTTGCACAATAGGTAACTTCCGGGTAGAAAAAGCTTTACTTGACTTAGGAGCCAGTGTGAACTTACTGCCATTCCATGTATACTTACAGCTAGGACTTGGTGAAATGAAACCTACTCAGATGACACTGCAGTTAGCTGATAGGTCTGTTAAAATCCCTCGAGGTGTTATCGAGGATGTTCTTATTGAGGTCGACAAGTTTATTTATCCAGTGGATTTCGTGGTCCTAGATACCCAACCTGTCCCTGACCCAGAGAACCAGATACCTGTGATTTTAGGTCGCCCATTTTTAGCTACGTCTAATGCGATCATTAACTGTCGAAATGGTGTGATGAGTTTATCTTTTGGTAATATGACTATGGAGATGAACATTTTTAATGTCAGTAAGCAACCTCATGAGCTAGATGACACATGTGTTGAGGAGGTGAACATGATAGAAGCCTTAGTTCAGGAGTCATTACCAAACATCTTGTCTGAAGACCCATTAGAAAGTTGTCTATCCCATTTTGGTTTAGATTTTGACGACGATAGCACTATTGAACAGGTGAATGCTCTATTAGATTCTACCCCTGTGTTAGACACTGATAGATGGAAAGCTAGGTTCGAACCGTTACCAGTTTCTGAGACTACCCTAATTCCTTCTTTAGAAGAGCCCCCTTAAAACCACTACCCGATACTCTAAAGTATGTGTTTTTAGGCCCATCTGAGACTTTACCTGTGATTGTAGCTTCCAATTTGGATAGTGATCAGGAAAGTAGGCTAGTAAATGTACTTCAAGACAATAAGGAAGCTTTAGGGTGGACTATAGCAGACATTAAGGGTATAAGTCCTACTGTGTGTATGCATCAGATTCATTTAGAGGAAGACTCCAAACCTTCTAGGGAGATGCAACGTCGACTGAACCCTAACATGAAAGAGGTAGTTCGAAAAGAGGTGCTTAAGTTGTTAGATGCGGGTATTATTTACCCAATTTCAGACAGTAAGTGGGTCAGCCCTGTTCAGGTTGTCCCCAAGAAATCAGGTATCACTGTAGTCCAGAATGATAATAATGAATTAATCCCAACCCGAGTGACCACGGGATGGCGTGTGTGTATTGACTATAGGAAATTGAACAAGGTCACAAGGAAGGATCACTTTCCCCTTCCTTTTATCGACCAAATGCTAGAGCGATTAGCTGGACATAGTCACTATTGCTTCTTAGATGGATACTCCGGTTATAATCAGATCGTTATTGCCCCAGAAGACCAAGAGAAAACCACTTTTACTTGTCCCTTTGGTACCTTTGCGTATAGACGCATGCCTTTCGGTCTATATAATGCCCCTGCAACTTTTCAGCGTTGTATGATGAGCATATTTTCTGATATGGTAGAACAGTTCTTAGAGGTCTTTATGGATGATTTTTCAGTGTTTGGTTCATCTTTCGATGAGTGCTTACATCATTTGACATTAGTGTTGACTAGGTGTAAGGAAAAAAATTTAGTTCTTAATTGGGAAAAAATGCTATTTCATGGTTAAATCAGGAATTGTGTTAGGGCACATCGTCTCTTCAAAGGGTACAGAGGTAGACAAAGCCAAAGTTGACCTTATTAAGACTTTACAGGTCCCAAAAACCGTAAAAGATATTAGGTCATTCCTAGGGCATGCAGGTTTTTATCGTCGATTTATTAAGGATTTTAGCTTGATTTCTAGACCTCTTTGCAATTTGCTTGCTAAAGATGTTAAGTTTGTCTTTGATGATGCTCGTTTAGAGGCTTTTGAGAATCTTAAAACTTTACTCATTACTTCCCCGATAGTCTAGGCACCTAACTGGAACCTAACTTTTGAAATTATGTGTGATGCTTCAGATTATGCTATAGGCGTTGTGCTAGGTCAGCGAGAAAACAAATTACTCCTTGTGATTTACTATGCTATCAAAACTCTGAATGATGCCCAAATGAACTATACAACTACTGAGAAGGAATTTCTAGCCATCGTGTTTGCCTTGGATAAGTTTAGATCCTATTTATTAGGTTCTAAGATCATAATCTATACTGATCATGCTGCTTTGAAATACCTTTTGTCCAGACATTAGAGACAAAAGGGGTGCAGAGAATGTAGTAGCAGACCACTTGTCTAGGCTAGTTGTTAGTTCCCCTAATAATTCCCTTCCTATAAGGGACAGTTTTCCTGATGAACAATTGTTCTCTGTTTCCCAATCACCTTGGTATGCAAATATAGTGAATTATCTTGTTACTGGTCGAATGCCTCAACATTGGGGTAAGCAAGATCGTTCTAGGTTTTTATTCGAGGTTAATCATTTCTTTTGGGACGATCCTTATCTTTTTAAGTATTGTCCAGACCAGATTATTACGAGATGTGTATCTGAGAGTGACCAGTCTAGTATTATCTCCTTTTGTCATGAACATGCATGTGGGGGTCATTTTAATGCTAAGAAGACTGGTGCTAAGATTTTGCAGTGTGGATTTCACTGGCCTTCGTTGTTTAAAGATTCCCATAGTCATTGTGTTTCTTGTGAGCGTTGCCAGGAGTTAGGAACCATTTCCCGTAGAAATATGATGCCTTTGAACCCTATTTTAGTGATTGAGGTATTTGATGTGTGGGGCATTAATTTTATGGGTCCATTTCCTATTTCGTTTGGTTATCTTTACATACTTGTCACTGTAGACTATGTGTCTAAGTGGGTTGAGGCGGTTCCGTGTAAAACGAATGACCACAGGGTCGTAGTCCAGTTTTTGAAAGATAATATACTTACACGTTTTGGTACGCCGTGAGCTATAATTAGTGATGGAGGTTCACACTTTTGTAATAGACCGTTTGCTCTTTTAATGAAACAATACGGTATTACCCATAAAGTAGCAACCCCATATCACCCTCAGACTAGTGGTCAGGTAGAGGTTTCTAATAGGGAAATTAAACGTATTCTAGAGAAAACAGTTAATCTAAACAGGAAAGACTGGTTGTCAAGGCTTACTAATGCCTTATGGGCTTACCGTACTGCGTTTAAGACACCCATTGGAATGTCACCTTATCGTTTAGTGTTTGGAAAGGCATGTCACCTGCCTGTTGAGTTAGAGCATCGAGCCTATTGGGCTATTAAGAACTTAAACTTTTCACTTGACAAGTAAGGAGCTCAAAGAAAGCTCTAGCTCAATGAGTTGGACGAGATTCGTAGAGATGCATACGATAGTGCTAAGGGGTATAAGAACAAAATGAAACTTGTGCATCATAGGAATATTTTACGAAAGTCATTTTCTCCAGGTCAAAAAGTTCTTCTGTATGACACTCGTTTGCATCTATTCCCCGGGAAGTTGCGCTCTCGGTGGACCGGTCCTTTTGTGGTCCGTATTGTTTTTCCTCATGGCGCCGTTGAGATTGAGACACCATATGGTAGTAGTTCTTCGAAGGTTAACGGTCAGCGATTGAAGCCCTTTTTAGAGCCTTTTCCTACAGGTGATGTTGAGGAGGTCCCTCTGGAGGATCCTGTTTACCTTAATTGACCATCAAGGAGATTTTGTATGTTGTATAATATATTTGTAGGTTTTTGGTTACACTTCACCCAGGTACTATCTTTCCGACTTCTCTCTTTACTATTTCCTCATGTTACTTATATTTTTGGTACTGTTCTTTAATTAGAAACATTGAGGACAATGTTAGATTTAAGTTTGGGGGTGGGGTAGAACTTTTTGTTACCTTTTCGTTGCAATAAATAAACTCCAGAGCCTAGAAATTTATCCCTATTAAGGATGGGACTAACCAATCTAAGTGGATGGAAGCATTTTGGATATAGGAGTTGAGGAACCAATCTGACTAGATGGAAACATCTAAAGAGTCTATTCATAAAAGCACAGAGCTCAGGTGTTAGAAATAACATGATAGTTTCACCATATCTCGTTGAGTCCTTTTCACTTCTGTTTTTATTTTGTTTTGTTTTTAAACTGTGTTTCTCTAAGTGATCAGGTGGGGCTCACGATTCAAGTTGTTACCAATGCTAGGGTGAATTAGAGTGATTGAGATACAAAAAAAAAAAAAAAAAGAGAAATTGAGACCAGACCATCAAACCAACTGGAATAAATTCAATAAAGTCGACCACTGGAACCCTTGTATATGCCAGTGTGTTGACCTAGAGTTAGGATTGTCAATCACTGGTTCCCTTGTATATGCCAGTGTATTGATATTAGTCAGACTAGTATCTCAGTCAATTAGGATAGGTTCATTTTGGCGGAGGCCTTCAGACAGATATGAGAAACACCGTTCACCTAGTAAACATCAAAACCATCTATGTTTTTCTCTATATCCATCTTCTTGATCTATCCATGTGATTAGTTTTGACTCCGGATATTGATGTCCATAGTGCGACTATCTGAGTAGAGCTCTGTCACTTATATATGAATTTTAGTATGCTTGAGTGTGAACTCGTGTACAACAATTGGAATTTCGCATCAGGGTACTTCCTCCTGTAGTCAATAAGTATGCCAACCAAGGAGATTCTTTAGTGCCTTCCAAAGTTCTGTGTAGAAAGCTAGGGTCTGGAGTATAAAGGTTTTTTGGGTATACCTCTGGTAAGCCCTCCGGAGACAACACTCCGCCACTAGAGACACCTAGGGGTTTAAAGGCTTATTGCATACGCTAAATGCAATCGACGATGCCTGCGACAGTGAGTTAGGATTTTATTTTACTTGATTTGCTCGAGGACTGGCAAATAATAAGTTTGGGGGTATTTGATAGACGCATTTATGTGTCTATTATATCTCAATTGTATATATTGTTAGTGCTCGATTTTATACTTATTTGGTTATTTTATGTCTTTGTAGGTGTTTTTGGAGAAATAATTTTTTGCGGGAAAATTGGCTCGAAAAGTGGTATTCGCGCTCGTGGGAGAAAATTACTATTCGGACTCTCAATTTTGATAAGGGGCACCTCAAATGATAAGGGGTACTCAGTTGCTATTCGCACCCCTTCAGAGGATAGGGGCACTCCACCTCATGACTTTCATACGAACAGAAAATGGCGGGAAATTTGTTTGGTTTCTATGTGAACTTCTGAAGATGGACTTGACCAAGATTGTTGTATATTTCTTCATGGGAATGATATGGCACTACCCTGGTTCATCAAAACAGGGTTGGTAAGACTTGTAGATACGAAGAAAAAGGGGCAGAAACCGAGTTTAGGTAAAACAGGGAAGTTCAAGTTTTTTCGGGTATTTGCTGCTATATTTATGGAAGCTATGTGGGAAATATTCTCGAGAACTTGATCACAAAAGGGAAGAGGAGATAAACAGGGGAAGTACGTCGGTGCTTAGATGAAAGAATACGAGAGTTTCTCCGGTTGGAAGTAAAACAGGGACGTGCATGTTTCGATTTTTCTTTATCTTGATTTGGAGAATATTTGGAAGATTATGTGAAGATTTTGAGATGATATGAACCCTCAGATTTATTTTATACGCTGAGTAGAGCTTGGATAACTGCATGAGACGCGTACAAAGAGTTTGGAAAGAAAGGAAAAGCCGAAACTTTTGGTTGAAGAAAAAGGAGATTTCTTGGAGATCAAATCTAACTGTGGGCTATAAAAGGAGTTGGGATAACTCATAGAAGGGGGACGAAACCTTAGGAGAAGTTTAGAACACCACAGAGCTCCAGAGATCGAGTTGCAGGAAAATACAATATTCTGTTGCTGCTGCTGAAGAGGAAGAACACGAAGAACATTGACGCACAAGTATCTGTCGCAGAACACTATCGTTATTCAACATCAGAAACCATCTATCGTTTAGCAACAGTAATTGCATTAGGTCTTTAGCTACGGTTTCCTCTTTGTAACAGATATTCTGCAACACCTTCACATTGTTGCGAATCGGCTGTGTTATCACTTTTTCACCTCCTTGTACACTTTTGAGCTATAAAAACATACTTTGAGAACATGGTTAATATGAGGAGCTAAACCCCATTGCTGAGGCGATAGAGGAAGCTATTTTTCCAACAAAAAGTGGTATATTCTATTTTATCTTCTTATTTGCAATAATTATATGATTATTTGGCTTGAACTATTATTGAATATGATTTTTATTTTAGTGATTGTGATCTATTTTGATGGAGTATGCTTAGTTTTAAGACTTTTGATGCTTCATACTTGGTACTTACAATTATTACTTTTGAAAATCTACTTGTTGCAATATTTTAGAATCAAATTAAACGAGAAAATTGCATAAATATAAGTATTGGTTTAATCACTTTGAACTTGGAAAATAGTGGAATCTTAACATCAGTGTTCTTTTAATATTGATATCAACTTTGATTGAGTTTGCTATAATTTTTAGTGAGTTTTATATTTTAATATTAGAATTTAAGTCTAATTAATATCCTTCACAAGTCTGAGAACCGAACCACTTTTACCACCATCTACAAATCACATCAGCGTGCGGCGTACACTACGCCCATTGTAAGAAAGTGTCATAAGGATGAGGCGGTTAGTAAATACAGAGAGTAATGGTGAAACGCTTTCTTTTATGGAACATCAATTCCAGGCGTTACCGGTTACCACCTCCTCCCATTTATTCATCCGTTTTTCATTTCTTAATGAGACCAGAGTACGTTTCACTTTGACTTGTATAAATAGGCATTACCTATTTCCACCGAAAACAAATTTTGGTCAGGAGTATACAACACTCAGAAATCACTTGTTAGCTTTCCCATCTGTTAGCTTACGCTTTCTGATACAAGTAAAAACAACTACTCTTCCAGAATCAACTATTCTGGTCTCAACACTCTCTTCGCTTCCCTCCCCAAAACCAACCCTTCTCCTCCACTTTGTGACCGAAGTAAGTCTGGAATGGCCATTTCTTGGTTTAGGCCGGACTTGTACAGATTGATCTCTCGAACCTAAAGTTCTCCCTTGCAGTACATTGTTTAGGGTTTAGACTTGTTTCTCACCCACATCACACGAAATTACCGAAACCAGCAGAAACTGTTTTCACCCTCAAACAATACCTAACCTCCCTATATTAATAAACTCCATATATTAATAATTTTGTGAAGTCCCAAGATTTTTAATATATGGAGTTTTTACTGTATTTGATGTACCAAACCCTAGTTATCCTTCTTGAACACAAGAATAAATTCTCACAAGAAGTTTCCTATTTACAAAAGAAGCATAAAATGCAAGGGTTATTCATTATCTTCATCAACAGAACCAACCAAGGAAGCTTGAATCTTATCTATTTCTCTCTTGGTGTAGGGAAATTTTGTAGCAAGCACACATAATTGTTTTTGCATACCTTTTTACCTTGGAGTTGATATTACAAACATCCGAATTTTTTGAAGAAGATTCAAGGTTGTTAGATATCAAGAACCGTCAAGGGATGAAATAGATGCTCTTTTTCTTTTGTACCCGTTCGTTCTCATACGTTTGAAAGTACTCCTACGAACCAAAATAAGAGTTCCAAAAGAGTTTTCAATCGGACCAATGGAGAATTATCCACATATACGTTCGATAAGACAAGGAAAACCCAATCTCTTGTTGGACAAGGTCATAGTTTCCATTTGTTGAATGATCCACCCACATATGTCAAGACCTTGAGTACCCATCTCAAGAAAATAAACTAACTCCGCAAAGTCACGACTCTAACGAGTATCTTCCACCGTGGAGGGACAAATGTTTGGAATACAAAACTTTCCAAAGAACTTAAATGTCATGCTAAGATCTTCGGTAGAAAATATTTCATCTTTCCATCCAAAACTTTTTTGACAAAGGAGAGAAGAAATAGTTTTGCAAGAAGGATTTCTTCCTTTGGTCTAGGAAAACAAAAATCACCCATAGGAAGATTCGTGATTCCCGAAATTAATTATCGATCTGCTTCAATCTTGTCTCTTCCAATTATGGTTTTAAAACACAATTTCTCAAGATCAACATCAAAAATGTTAACATATAATACCCATGTAAGAGTGCCAAATCCTACACCAAAACCATTAAAGATGTTCCCAAGATTGTACTTATCAAAACAAGATAAATCATCACAAGGAATATAACCTTCTTTCAATTTCTTCTCTAAGATAAAATCTCCAGTAATTTTTTTTTCATAGGTCTTATAACAATCTTCATTAACAAAGATGATTCTAGATTCATCTTTTTACTTGTGATTGGGTACATAGACTTCTTTAGAATTTCTCTTAGTTTTTCTAATATCACCATTTGTTCTTCCCAAACATGTCAAATAAAGTAAATTAAAAGAAGAAGATAGATCTTATTTGGAGAGCTCCTTTGTAGATAATTGCTCAGAATCAATTGCTCCTTGATAGTATTTCTAGTTATTAAGAAGAGAAAACAAAATTTTTTGAAGAAACAAACTCCAATTCAAGAAGACATCGCACCGGTTCGGTAACCCTAGGTTCAACTTCAATTTTCGTTCATGACCACAAAGAAGAAGAAGGAGAAAGGAGAGTACGCGTACCCTTTTAAAATACCCTAATGGGCATTTTTTTTGTTCAGATGCGGAAACCCATGAGTGGATAAATAAATAAATAAATAAATAAAATTTATATATTCCTTTTTATGTATACAATTGTTAGAACATTGCTCGGTCGAACTCACCAATGTTGCTATATCAAGCTTGTTGTCAAATTTAGTTGTCAAAACTATAAAAATGTAGTTGAGAAACATAGGATTACGGCAGTCATCATTGCGTTCTACCGTTTGAAGGAGAAGATCAACCGAAACTTTTGGAGAACTTCATTAACAAAAGGTATATGAAGACTGAACCACCTATATCTCAAGTTATATTCACTTTTCTATCATCTGAGATGATATCGCATAACTAATTAGACTACTATGCATATACAAGAACTTCGAGTCAAGTTTATCTTGATAATTTCTCGAAATATAATGATTAAGCTTAATGAACATTTGTTAATGCTTGATAAATTTCGGTTAAGGACAATTTATTGTTTGGAATCAAAATCATGATTCAAGTTTTATCATTCGAAAATAGTATGGAATAGTGATATGTGTCATTTATGTTATTCGAGATGTTTCGAATACATTTAGAGAATAATATAGAACTACTATAGATTCGGATAAAAGACAGTGGTATCAGTCTTACAAACTGGGGTAATTGGTATACGTCTGAACTTGTATTACATGTACTCGTACAAGTAGCGGATTAGCTGTACATATCGACTTACATATTTGTGATACGCATATTATTATGCACATCATATGAAAATCTATTTAACTCGTGAACATGATCGGTATGCATACTCGTATGCAATCCATTCTTGAACTATGGTTACGGAACCGGGGTGAGTATCCAAAATGGTATGCGAACTAAAAATGTTCTGTTTTCCTGAACTCGGTAGCGTTTCCAAACCGAAACACAACCCGATTTAGTTTTGTGAACTCCAGAATCGGCAAAAGTCTTAAAGTTTCCAAACCGGTACGCAAACTTAAAAAAGTTTTGTGAACTCCTGAACTTTGGTTTTGTAGAAAGTTTGCAAACTGGTACGCATACCTAAAAAAATCTGTGAACTCCGGAACTTGGTTTTAGTTCAAATTTTCCAAACCGGTATGGGTACTGTGACTGAACTGACTCACGAACGGCAATGGTATTTGTACCTTATACACCTACTAACCACGTCGATTATATTTTGAAGTGTGTTTAAATTATTTTTTCGAGATAATCATCATTTAACTAATTCTCTATAAACACTAGACTTAATGATCACATGTTTGTGACTCAAAGTTAATGTCTTATGTGTTCATGAAAATGAAGATTAATCTTTTAACTTCGAACCGGCTAGTTTCGGCTAACCATGTTGAACATAGTCTTTGTACACGATTCCATTACGATTTCACCTAACCAGAGTGTATATATTGCTTATGTAAATCAGATTCAAAGATTCATCTAACGATGGATATTGTTTGCCTGGTTCCAAGGCTATCTTAGCTTAAACCTAAGCAACCTATGCTTTGAATGTCTATAAAAGGGGAACATCAAGCAACTGGGATCTTTGAATCCTGACGTACTTTTTGGTGTGTCCTAGTTGTATCTATACTCGTCCTCTTACTAACCCTTTTAGGGTTTAACGACTATAAATACTTCATCGGGATTCGTGAAGCCAGGTCCAATTATCTTTCCTTGATAACTTGAGTATCCTGATCTTGATTGTTTGTAGAGCTTGCTTCATCGATCAATGTAGATAGAATTCATCAAAGTTATCTTCATCTTAAACTTTGTTGATTCCACAAGTTTTATACTTGTGAGGTGAATAATAATCTAGGCTGCACTTCGGGTTGCATAATTCCGAATTTTGAGGATAGCTACACTTTGTCAAATTTTTATCGATTTCCGCCACCTTGATCATACGTTTCGATCGTAATCAGGAAATTAATTATATAGGATGAATCTGTAGAAGGCAGATTTGGTTTAAAGTCTTCAATTGAGTTGAAGCAACTCTTAGTTGATATGACGTCATCTAAGTGAACCAATTGCGGAGTCCTGCTGGGATTCAAGAGGCATAAGGAGAGCGACTTTACTTTAATTGGTGGGATACCTTTTAGGGATCAAATACATTCCAGTCCGAAGTTAATTGGTAGTATTCTAGTGTCTGTAGCGGCTTAATACAATTTGGTGTTCAATCTAGACTATGTATCGGGGTTTTTCTGCATTTGCAGTTTCCTCGTTAACAAAACTTCTGGTGTATGTGTTATTTCTTTTACCGCATTGTTAGAGCATTGCTCGGTTGAACCCACCAAGCGTTGGTATGTCAACGTTGGTTTTCATATTTTAGTGAACCAAAACTCATTTAAAGAGTCGCTTGATTATGTACTAGAGTCAACTTCGTATAGGTTAAACTATAAAGTTATTAGGATATGAGACATACAAGTATTACTCGAAGAATTGAAGCATGTGATGAAGTAAAGAGCTACATCGACGACATCATCCTTCCTCTTGAGGTTAGTAATATTTTGACTTGAACTGTTTCATTCCTAACATATCTTTCAAGTCGTGCTATATTGAAAACATAACTGCGAAGCTGTGAATGATTATACTCTAGTAGATAGACGTACGTAGTATTAAGGAATTACAATACGAAGTATAACGCTTATCTTTTGAACTTCGTATATAAGACATCGACATAATCGTATGAATGTTATTGTGATTATGTGTATGTGTATGGGTATGGGTGAATATTTCTCCCTGGGAAACAATGTTTACATTCGTTTAAAGGAAGTACATTCATAAACTTGTTTTATGAATCGAAAGGGAAATCGCTAGGCTTATTGGTATTGTTATTCATTGCATATCTTTGGATTACCAATATGTGTGATTATTACAACCGATCATAGTTTATTATGTATCTTGGTAAAACTATTCACGGTGCCTGACTTATGTATTGGTATGACTTTTATTAGTGCAACCGATCCTAAGTAATCACCTAAGATGGTATGATCGATATTTATAATTGGTGTGACTGATCCTAGTAATTGGTGTAACCGATCCTAGTAATTGGTGTGACCGATCAAAAAAGAGTGTGTAATCGATCCTTTTAATTGGTGTAACCGGTCCTGGTAATTGGTGTAGCCGATCCTGGTAACTGGTGTGACTGGTCACAAGTAATACCATGAGTATATGGTAACCGGTCCTGGTAATTGATGTAACTGATCCTGGTAACTGATGTAACCGGTCCCGGTAACCATATGAAGGTAGAACCGATCCTTGTGTTTTGGTAGAACCGTAAACCCATGATTAGTGATTTGATAATTGGTGTTTGATCAATCACATATAGTTCTTGGAAATCAGATGAACCAATTCTAAACTCGTTTGGAAGTGTGGTAAATCGGTTCCAAGATTGTAAATATGAAAAAGGATATACAAAGATAAAGATGTCGACATACTTTGAACATGTGCAGTAATTCTTATCTTTTATTGTTCAAAGATATTCCTTAATAACTAAAGGAGAATCCCGGACCGAAATAAATTGAGAATCTTTTAATTAAGGTTTTTAGTTTTATATGCTTTTAATTACCAGCAATTAAATGCATATCTCTGAAAAATAAAAATTGGTAATGTGCATTTACTAATTGGAGATTTTCTAGTGAGATTTCGTTGAATATTTGGACAAAGCATTTCCAGGAATTATGAAAACCGATTCGGGCATTTATTGTATATCTTATGAATATTCGACTTTGGAAATTCCTTGGTGTCCAAACTTCCTTTGTCTATAAGTACCTAAGTTTTCATTTCGAGCAAACTAATCCTCAGAGCCAGCAAAACTACCAAGTTGTGTTGTTATGGGTGGAGCCGTCTATCCGGAGAGGAAAGTACGATAATTAGGTGAAATATCTTATGACCGTCGTTTTAAAAACTTCTTTGGGATTGAGAAGATCTACGAGTACCGTTGCTGGGAAACTAGATAATTGCAGTATTATTAGTTTTCGATTGATTTGACTGACTAACGGTTGTTAAAATTTGGTTGCACCTAGTTTGTTTATGCTTGAGAATCTTCTCTTCTGATATAAGATTCACTCAAACTAGATTGAAGTTTCGACGGGATCTTTAGAACTGTTTTTAGATCTAAAGACGTCTTGTGACAATTCATTGTTAACAGACTTCGTTTTGTGTGTGATTGATTACAAGAGATTCAAGTTGTGGTGTGCATGTGTTTATTGAAGATCTAAGAAGATTTGAAGACAAAGAAGATTTCTTATTGGGTTCATAATATTTGGTGTGCATAAAACTTGATCGGTTGGGATCCAACTATAATCGGTTTATCTTTGATAGATTTGATAGATTAGTTGCGTAGATCGGCATCAGTATATAGTATCTTGGTGGATCCTATTATTGATTGCATAGTCTAAACACGACTGCTTTGGTAGTTGTTAATTAGATAGATATAGAATCCGACAAAGGAGTTTATTGGTTAAACGAAAGATCCTTTGTAAAACTCATATCAGTTTGTTTAAAAAGAGTTGTTACCGAACATATTTGTTGTTCCTTTACTGTTTGGAATACGAACCAAAGGAATTGCTCCAGTGCGTGCACTTGTCGAATGTCGGAAGCGCATGGATACTAAAGAAACTAGGTGAACTATAGGTTTAGTTGCTTGGTCTCAACTATATGAAGTTGGTTTAGATTTTGTGTAGCGGCTTAATTCTGAGAGTATTCAATTCTCTACTAGGTCCCGGGGTTTTTCTGCATTTGTGGTTTCCTCGTTAACAAAATCTTGTTGTGTAATTTACTTTTGTTTTCCGCAATTATAATTGTTTTTATTATAATTTAAAGTAAATTACACAAACGTTAATTCCGTAATTACTAGATAGCGATCTTATAGAGTTTCGTTAAGTCCGAACCTATTTTCAAGTAATCACACTTTCGTTGTTGTATTGTCTCGATCTTGTATCCATAGTCAATCACATAAGTTATCTTGTTGTTGTATTGTCTCGATCTCGTATCCATAGACGATCACACGAAGTGTGAACCGATTTTTTGTATTGTCTCGACTCAGTCCATAGGCAATCACTTTCGGTAAGAGGACTTATAGGTGGAAAAGTTTTAGATTGAGATATATTTGGGTACCCTCGTCTTTTCAATTGGTATCAGGGAAGGCAAACACGAAAGTATTTAACAATCTGTGTTTGGTGCGATCCAACCTATAAGAATTGAATCTATGTTTGATTCAGTTAACGTTTTACAAGAGTATGAATACTCAAGAGTTGATGATGTTACCACTTCATTCACTCATGATCCAGGAGTTACAAAGATCAAGAGTATATCTGAGTCTTTTTCTAATGGAAAAGAAGATGCCGACAAAGAGTTGGTAAAAATCCTAAAGCCCATAAAATCTTTGTCTACAAAAATGATAATATTAAAGACAAAGTCAAATCTTCTTAAGAATGAGATCAGAAATTAAGACATTCAACTAAATATTCTAGATAAAGAGAATATGGATCTCACTGTCAAATTAAAAGCTCTTGGTAAATCTCTTGCTCAATATCAAGAGACACATCCTACGACCCTGACTAATGATTCTGTTATAGTTTCTTCTGATGAAGAAACCAAAGGTCCTTTCTCGACTTTGAGAGATTGTGATGACATAACTTGTTTGATCACATCTGAAATAGATCATGATGATGGTAGTTTGCCTAACTACATCAAGTCAGAAGAGGATGAGAAACCATCTTCTACATCTACTGATGATCAGACGAAATCTTGTCCAAAGGAAACTTTGCACCGATTCCGTAAACATGATATTAAGGAATACAACTTTCAGTCACTTGACAGGAAATTTATACTTCTTCAAAATACGGTGGTAAAAATATTGAAAGAAGTTTCTTGTCTTAAAAAACTGAAAGATCATTCCTCAGTAGAAAGACAAAATTTACCACATTTCAATAAAATCAACTCAAAAGAATCAGGAGTAAGAGTTGATAATCGATTCTGGAAAAAGGTTCCTCCTCACCCATATAGAAATAGTTCTTATTTTGGTGAAGAACGACTCCAGAAGAAAGGGAAAGAGAAAATCTTTGCCAAAGGAAACAATCAGAAATTTCCGATAATTGTTTTAGACAATCATGCTGATGTGCATCATAAGGAAATCTTTAGAATGAGAAAATCTTATAAAAATCTCATTAACAGAATTAAGAGAGATTTATCCATATCTGAAAATTCTCACGTCAGTACAGTTTCTTCTAATGATCATATTGTTAGATCAAGCAAGGATCACCTTCTTGGGAGAAAATATTTTGGGCATAAATTCCCAAAGAGAAACATGAACTATGTTTCTGATACTTGTTGTAAGCTAGAAAAATCTTACTCTGATACAACCTAGTTGTATGGAGATTGTGCACTCTCATCTTAATCCGTGCTCATAATTTTGGGATGGGAAGCATATAAAACGAGAGCACAATTTTTGTTTGTATCTTTTTATCAGAAAAATCTAAGGCAATTCATGGATAGCTCTGAATCCATGTTTGTCTAAAAAGTGTTCATGTTTAACATGATCTTCCAAAAATAGGTTTAATTTATTTGAAATTTTCGAATTTTAATAAACCTTCCAGCATGAGAAGTTCGGACAAAGAAAAAAAAATTCTGTGTATATTTCCAGTATTCCACAAGTTTTTTTTTTGGTCAGAAAATTTGTTTGTTCTTAAGAGAAACAATCTCTTGCTTGTATTAAGAAACCCTGATTAATCCCTATTTAAATAACCGAGTATGCCTCCAATAACTCGCAGTGTTACAAAGGCTAATAAATAGGAAGCTCAAAAGGTTAAGGATTGTCAAGGAATCAATACAGAGAGGAAGAAGAAAAACATATCAAAAATCATGTCTGATTATGATTCTGGTAGTTCAAGTGGATCTCAAGATGAGTCATGTCTGTTGGATTACAACTTTCAAGATCCAACAGAAACCAAGCCGATACGTTCTGATAGTATGATTAACTATATCCAAGGTTTTGAAGAACTAAGATCCAATCTCATAATGACGGTTCGACATCAAGATTGGCTCAAAGACAGAATCGTTGAAACAAAAGTTGTTCTTGCTGAACTTAAGGTTCTAGTTGAAGAACTTGAGAAACAGGAAGTGGTTGCGGACAAGTCTCTTGAAACTTGCTTCAAACGTTTGAGTACTGATGAAACCTCAGTAAACAATAAGAGAACCATTAGAGATTAAGTCATATACTTAATCCAGGAAAATAGACTTCAGTTTTTGATTTCTTTCAATAAAATTAATATTTTATAATTTTTGAATAAAACTATCTATTATTTATGAATAAAATTATTATTTTATAATTTTTCTTGTGATAGTTCTTCAATTACATAGCCTGTGCTTGAATGATTTATATTATTTCTATGTGTTTATGGGATATTTGATTTCGGTTTTCGTAACTTTAATATCCGATCTCATATGGTGTGAACCCTAATGGTTTGTGTGGCTTTTTGATTTAGCGGGATTGAGTTCTATCCCATGTTGGTAGGGTTTATCAAAGGATCATAAGGTGTTCCGATTGAAACTCATATGTGAAAAAGTCACAATATGTTGAATCGATTTTGGTTTAGCATAAAATCATATGTGTTTCGGGGTTTTCAACTTTTGCTATGCATTGTTGTTATTTTGTTCTTAAGAAAGGATGACAACACAACTGGGGAGAGTTCTAACGTGAACTTTCGCTTAATGATACATCTTTCTGGGGAGAAGAGGATGCAGAATTTGAGGTAACGAATTTGTTAGTTAATCGTTTTCCTGTTTAAGAAAAGCCTGATTTTATTGCATATATTTTGCTTTTGCTTAACAAAATTTCGGTACAATTGATGTTTATTCCTTTATGTGTGTATGGATGTGTGTGTGATTCAATTGTTTTCGTTTGAGAAAAACTATTGTTATCTTTCTTTATTGTTTGGTATCAATTGTTTAGGCTTAATGAAATTTCGGTGCAATTGCGGTACTTTAATGTCTATGTTTGTTTGAATTGCTTCCGATTAAGAAAAATAATTGTGCAAGTTGATTTATTTGGTTTGTATGAATTATTTATGGCTTAACAAAAATTCGAGATCGTTTGTTTAGTCCAATTCAATTCTGGATAAGAGAAACTAAATTAATTTTGATTTTAGTTAGACTTGTCAAAGTGAAGGATTCAGTTATTCAAGTCCAATCGAATGCCTTAACAAAAAATACTAGTTAACTAGCCTAGTATTTGTCTTGTTTAAAAGTGAAAGTTCTGAGTTATTTTTTGAATAATTAGAACCTGATGAGAAAAATAATGTCAATTCTGATTTTTATTTTGGTCTTATCAAACAAGCGATTGTATTTATACAATCGGTTTAGCAAAAAGAACAAAGGTGATTAGTCAATTTGTTAAACTATTAGGGAAAATTTCTTCGGGCAATTGTTCCTTGATAACATATTAAAACCAAATTACTTGTAGTTTCGGGTTTGATATTGGTTATCTTAAATGGTATGTGAAACCTTCGTGCTTTACTCTTATAGGTTGTACAAGACTTTTAGATTTGTAAGATCCTTTCGGTTTGTCCTTTATTTGCTCGTACCTTTGTCATTTTGTGACAAAAAGGGGGAGAAATATGTGGAGTAAACAAGTGATTGGTATTCACTAAGGAAAGGACAATTGTGCTTAAAACGTTATATCTAACGAAAGAGTAAAGCATTGACGAAGGGGGAGAAACATATCATAGGATGATTAGGGTTATTTGAACTACAAGAGGAAAATAACAAATATGTGCGGATTAAAAATCTACCTATCTCACCTTAAGGGGGACTATTAGCTTTGTTATTATAATGTCAACAACGGCATTTAAGGATTGAATTTATGCAGGTTATTGTGTTGTTGAAACTTGGAATCAAGCGTATGTATAATGAATTCTTGTAATTTGTTTATCCATATGATGTAAGAGTTTTGTCACTAAAATTGACAAAAGGGGAGATTGTTAGAGCATTGATCGGTTGAACCCACCAAGTGTTGGTATGTCATATTTTAGTGAACCAAAACTCATTTAAAGAGTCGCTTGATTATGTACTAGAGTCAACTTCGTATAGGTTAAACTAGAAAGTTATTAGGATATGAGACATACAAGTATTACTCGAAGGCTTGAAGAATGTGAAGAATTAAATAGATACATCGACGACATCAGCTTTCCTCTTGAGATTAATAATATTTTGACTTGAACTGTTTCATTCCTAGCGTATCTTTCAAGTCGTGCTATATTGAAAACATAACTGCGAAAGCTGTGAATGATTATACTCTAGTAGATAGACGTACGTAGTATTAAGGAATTACAATACGAAGTATAACGCTTATCTTTTGAACTTCGTATATAAGACATCGACATAATCGTATGAATGCTATTATGATTTTTTTTATGGGTATGGGTGAAGATTCCGTCCTAGGAAACAATTTTTACATTCGTTTAAAGGAAGTACATTCATAAACTTGTTTTGTGAATCGAAAGGGAAATCGCTAGGCTTATTGGTATTGTTATTTATTGCATATATTTGGATTACCAATATATGTGATTAGTACAACCGATCATAATTTATTATGTGTCTTGGTAAAACTATTCACAGTGCCTGACTTATGTACTGGTATGACTTTTATTAGTGCAACCGATCCTAAGTAATCACCTAATATAGTATGATCGATATTTGTAATTGATGTGACTTATCCTAGTAATTGGTGTAACCGATCCTAGTAATTGGTGTGACCAATCACAAAAGAGTGTGTAATCGATCTTTTTAATTGGTGTAACCGGTCCTAGTAATTGGTGTAACCGATCCTGGTAACTGGTGTGACCGATCACAAGTAATACCATGAGTATGTGGTAATCGTTCCTGGTAATTGATGTAACCGATCCTGGTAACTGATGTAACCGGTCCCAGTAACCATATGGAGGTAGAACTGATCCTTGTGTTTGGTAGAACCGTAAACCCATGATTAGTGATTTGATAATTGGTATTTGATCAATCACATATATTTCTTGGAAATCAGATGAACCAATTCTAAACTCGTTTGGAAGTGTGGTAAATCGGTTCCAAGATTTTAAATATGAAAAAGAATTTACAAAGATAAAGATGTCGACATACTTTGAACATGTGAAGTAATTCTTATCTTTTATTGTTCAAAGATATTCCTTAATAAATAAATGAGAATCCAGACCGAAATAAATTGAAAATATTTTAATTAAGGTTTTTAGTTTTATATGCTTTTAATTACCAGCAATTAAATGCATATCTCTGGAAAATAAAAATTGGTAATGTGCATTTACTAATTGGAGATTTTCTAGTGATATTTTGGTAAATATTTGGACAAAGCATTCCCAGGAATTATGAAAACCGATTTGGGCATTTATTGCATATCTTAAGAATATTCGGTTTTGGAAATTCCGTGGTGTCCAAACTTCCTTGGTCTATAAATACCTAAGTTTGCATTTCGAGAAAACTAATCCTCAGAGCCAGCAAAAACACCAAGTTTTGTTTTTACTGGTGGAGCCATCTATCCGAAGAACAAAGTACCCTAATTAGGAGAAATCTCTTACGACCGCTCGTTTTAAAGACTTTTTGGGATTGAGAAGCTCTACGAGTACCGTTGGTGGGAAACTAGATAATTGTGGTATTATTATTTTTCGATTGATTTGATTGACTAACAGTTGTTGAACTTTGATTGTACCTAGTTTGTTTATGCTTGAGAATTTTCTCTCCTGATATAAGATTAACTCAAACTAGATCGAAGTTTCGACGGGATCTTTAGAACTATTTTTAGATCTAAAGACGTCTTGTGATAATCCATTGTTAACAAACTCCGTTCTGTGCGTGATTGAACACAAGAGATTCAAGTTGTGGTGTGAAGGTATTTATTAAAGATCTAAGAAGGTTTGAAGAAAAAGAAGATTTCTTATTGGGTTCATAATATTGGATGTGCACAAAACTTGATCGGCTTATCTTTGATACATTTGATTGATTAGTTGCGTGGATCGGCATCAATATTTAGTATCTTGGTGGATCTTATTATTGATTGCATAGTGTAAACACGACTTCTTTGGTAGTTGTTAATTAGATAGATCTAGAACCCGACAAAGGAGTTTATTGGGTAAACGGAAGAGCCTCTGTCAAATTCATATCACTTTGTTTGAAAAGAGTTGTTACCGAACAGATTTGTTGTTCCTTTACTGTTTGGAATACGAACCAAAGGAATTGCTCCAGTACGTGCACTTATCGAATGTCAGAAGCGCAGGGATACTGAAGAACTAGGTGAAATATAGGTTTAGTTGCTTGGTTTCAATTATACGAAGTTGGTTTAGATTTTGTATAGCGGCTTAATTCTGAGAGTATTCAATTCTGGACTAGGTTCCGGGGTTTTTCTGCATTTGCGGTTTCCTCGTTAACAAAATCTTGTTGTGTCATTTACTTTTGTTTTCCGTAATTATAATTTAATTTAAATTAAATTACACAAACGTTAATTCCATAATTACTTGATAGCAATCTTATAGAGTTTGGTTAAGTCCGAACCTATTATCAAGTAAGCACACTTTCGGTGTTGTATTGTCTTGATCTTGTATCCATATTCAATCACACAAGTTATCTTGTTGTCGTATTGTCTCGATCTCGTATCCATAGACGATCACACGAAGTGTGAACTGATTCGTTGTATTGTCTCGACTCAGTCCATAGACAATCACGTTCGGTAAGAGGACTTATAGGTGGAAAAGTTTTAGATTGAGGTATATTTGGGCACCCTAATCTTTTCACGCATTGTATTGTTTAACTTTACAATTGAAATATCACAGGTTGTACGTTGATCAATCTTAGTAGATACATCCAGCCTAGTTTGTTGGATACGACTAGATTGATTCTTATACAATTGGTTTTTGGTGCCGTCTAAGTAATCTCTTTGTGATTAGGTTCACGGACTTGTTTCTGTAAACGTTCTAATCGCAAGAGAGAGATATAACTCTAGATAATATTCCTTGATTAAGTTTAACTCTCGGAGTTGTATTGAGTTTGTCCATACAGATTGCCTAAGAAAAAAGTGGTTGTGTATTTCGGTACCCTCGCGTTTTCAATTGGTATCATAGTAGGAAAACAAGTTAAGACATAACGAGTCTAAGTTTGAAGCAGTATGACTATATGGACATGAGTAAAATCTCTGATAAACGTTGCACCATTTTAAAAGAAACTGTTTTTATAGATTATGTAGATGAGTTTGATTTTTCAAACTCTCTTAGAGACGAACAGTGTGAATCCACAAAACAGTTAGATATTGATAAGTGTAGTTCATATATTCTCGCTGATGAGTCTGACTCGGAAGTAGAACGAGAACCAGCTAGAGATAGTTCTGATATTTTCAAACGTATTGAATTTCAGGCTTCTGAGGTCATTCGGCTGAAACACAAAGTCAATACTCCCATCGGTATTATTTCTGAACATGATTCAAAAACAAGGATGGTTCTTGAAGATCATGACAATATGAAATCGAAAATTCTTTCACTTGAAACTGAACTTAAATATAAAGCCTTGGAGATCGAACAGTTGTCGAGTAACAACACTACCTCACGTTGCGATAGTGAATCTAAAGAAACTACCGTGAATAAAGTTTCTATGAAAAGCGAATGAGTAGGCAAAAGTAAAAACACATGATGTTCATGACATTCTAAAAAAATCGCGGTCAGAAACTAATAAAGAAAGTATTATTACTTTGATAAGATATGACCAAGAAAAAATTGTGTCTCCGAGGAAGAAAAGTTCATTACAAGATGAGTATAAAACTACCTATTATGATTTTATTGAAACTCAGAAAGTGTGCTTTTACTACAATACAAAAGGACATGTTCAAAGAAAGTGTAATCTAAGGTTAAAACCTTTCAGTTTGACCGTCTTCAAGACACCTTAAATTTAATTCTGAAGGGTTTAACTGATATTCGGATGTCTAAACCTCTTGAGGTGAAATCACATTCAAGCAAATATGCTTCTAGAAATGTAAGTACTTCATGGTCCACGAATATTCGAACAAGTCAAAAGGTTAGTATGAAGATCGTTTTAAAAGGAATTTGGTGACACCATCTCAAATATGGTTTGAAAGAATTCCTATTTACCTCCTAAAAGGGTGGAAACTTTTGAAACAGCACAACAAGCTAACCTGAATTTGATGATTGCATAATATAAGGATCTTATCGATAAACTGTATGTTTCAAGACAAAGGACTTCAGGTAAGAGTTCTAATCATATCTCTTATTATGATGACAGTAATTTCTATGATCATTTTTCACGTTTTAAAAGAAACAGCGAAAGAAAACAACAACATAATTCCTGTGGTGAGTGTACAACTCACCCTTGTGCAAACTAGGCACAAGACTTGGAACCTTATTGTTGATGGTGGATTTTAGACAAGGGCTAAAATCGTAAAATCATGATACGGCATTTTTATGACCCGGATTCAGGAACACATGTGATGATTCATATTTTATGATCTGTGAACCGTTTCACGATCTTTGACTGAGTGAGCATTCCTCTCAGAGCCATGATGAATATGTTTCTCGAAAATCCTCCCCGGCTGAGCCTTCGATGCTACACACATTTCATCATGACCTCTAGGTAGAATCAAATAATTGGGCGGTTCTCTGGACATAATTGTTTGTCGGAAAGCTTAATGCCTTCAGGACGTCGACGCTGTACATTGTTCCCTGACTACGTAGAGAGACCCACCTATACATAAAAAAATATGATTGGGCGGCTCTCTAGACATAATTGTTTGTTAGAGGGATTAACGCCTTCAGGACGTCATCATACTCTTTGTTCCCTCACTATGTAGAGAGACGGTGTATAGATTCAGGCGTCTCTCTAGACATAATTGTTTGTTAGATGGCTAAACGCCTTAAAGACGTCGACGCCGCACGTTGTTCCCTGACTATGCACCATTCAGAACGAGTATCATGCTTCAACTATTTCATATCTCGATTCTGCAAATAGATTGATTCTATCGTGATATTCATCCACTGAATTCCTAGAAAATAATCTATTATATCTCATTACTCCGTTCCCTGAATCCCCCTGCTGGATTCATGGATTAGTAATAGATAACCATTTTATCTCATTACTCCGTTCCCTGAATTCCCCGACTGGATTCCATGGATTAGTAATAGATACACAATTCATTTTTATTACTCTGTTTCATGAATCATTCTCCGCTGAATTTCATGAACTAGTAATAATTACTCAACAATCTGGACTATCACCGAGTAAGCCCCAAGAAAATGGTGCAGTGTACTCAACGATGATGCACGAACGAGCAACCAAATGCACGAACGAGCATTCAAAAATATGGACAAACGAGGAAACCCACGTAAAATAGGAGAGAAAAAATAATAATAAAAAATAATAAAAGAGTCGCCCAGGGACTGGGTCCACCGTCCGGTGGTCATGCCGCCATGGCCGGGTCCCCACGCCTCTTCCTTTATTTTTCCTTATTTTATTATTTTCATGATCCCATGAAGACTCCTTCATTCGAGCAAATTCCTTGTTTGAGCAAAACGCACGGTTTCTCCATATTTTCCCTCAAATGATGAAAAATAATAAAAATAGGGGAAGGTATCACGGGACTGGGTCACCTAGCCGTCCGACATGCCCTAGTTTTGGCCGGTCCCACACCTTGCAATCCCTTGTTTTTCATAATTATTGTTTCCCTCATCTCATAAAACTCCATTGTTTGAGAAAAAACCATAGTTTTCAATATTTTCTCAAATATTGCTCAACCCATGAAAAAAGCCAAAAGTCAAACGATCACACGACCGACTAGGCTATTCACGTTAAATATTCAAATATTATTATTTTAATATTCTCAAAATATTGATCAAATGACCAAAGTTCTACTTGCTCATTCGAGCAAAATCAAGAATTTCAGTCAAAGATCAAACTCTTCTGAAAACCCAAAAAATCGCTCAAACGCACACCAGAAAATACCGAAACTCTCAGGACTGAGACACGAACATTATGGTGACACAGGCATGCTTTCTTGACCGACCAAGGCCGGCCCTAAGGCTTGCAAGGATCCGGTCCCACACATCTTTATAATTTTGACCTAATTTGCTCAATTGGTCATTGTCCAAACTCTTTCCAACCTACTTGGAATTTGTTCAAATGACCATCAGTTGGTCCCACGACCACCAAGGGCCGGTCTCATTCCTCCTTGGTCGGTCCCTCATTTCTTCATAATTAGTTTGTATCACTTAATGCTCATACGAGCACTTTTCTAATAAATGATTAAACCAGCATTTAATTATCCCTTAACCAATTGGTCAACAAAGGACTTTGGTGCATGCTCACACGAGCACCTGGCACTACGTGGTCTTCCATCATCCCATGCAGCCGTTCCCTCCTTCACTCAGTGATCGATCTTCAATAAATCACCAACTGATCAACAATTGATCAAAATTAGGGTTTCGAACTGAATGCTCAGCAAATCGTAATTTTGAGCAAGTTTAAACACTAACAATTTTATGTTGATTCAGCAATCAACATCTTAATTAATTATATAATATTCGGTCTATCTACCAATGTTTTAATTAATATTTTATTTGGTCATGCTACCAATAGTTCATCAAACGAGCATCCACCTTTGAAACGAGAGTTTATTCCATTTTGTGAAACCACACATATTTAAAGAAAAAAATTTTTTTTTCGTGAAAGCTCATAGACAATTTTTTTAATCTTTAGACTCAGGTCTATTTTGTTTGCTTCTTAAACTAACGAACGAACGTTTGTTCCTGAAACAAGGATTTTTTTTTTTTTGGGCCTGGACCCGTAAACGCTATACAACCAATACCGGACGACCGATCGTCCAAATCAGCAGTGCATCGTCTCTCTATACTCGCGAGATGACACTATCATACTGTCATTGTCCTTACCTGATCATTTGCTCGTACAGGACATCATTGGAGAAAATCGGGGATTCTAAAAAGGCCTTTGTACGAGTAAGTCCGACTGCTTATCTCGTCCACTGGAAAATCACCATCTAATGCTTACTGCAGAACATGACTATCCCCCACTAAGCATGGGATTTAATGTTGATGCTGGATTTTCGACAAGGGCTAAAATCGTAAAATCATGATACGACATGTTTCTGACCCGACTTCAGGAACGCATGTGATGATTCATATTTTATGATCCGTGAACCGTTTCACGATCTTTGACTGAGTGAGCATTCCTCTCAGATCCATGATGAATATGTTTCTCGAAAAGCCTCCCCGGCTGAGCGTTCAATGCTACACACATTTCATCATGACCTCTACGTAGAATCAAAAGATTGGGAGGTTCTCTGGACATAATTGTTTTTCGGAAAGCTTAACGCCTTCAGGACGTCGAAGATGTACGTCGTTCCATGACCACGTAGAGAGACCCACTTGTACATAGATAATGATTGGGCGGCTCTCTAGACATAGTTGTTTGTTAGAGGCATTAACGCCTTCAGGACGTCACGATACTCATTGTTTCCTGACTATGTAGAGAGATCGTGTATAGATTCAGGCGGCTCTCTAGACATAATTTTTTGTTAGAGGGATAAACGCCTTCAGGACGTCGACGCTGCACGTTTTTCCCTGAATATACACCCTTCAGAACGAGTATGATGCTCCAACTATCTCATATCTCGATTCTGCAAATAGATTAATTCTACCATGACATTTTCATCCGCTGAATTCCTATAAAATAATCTATTATATCTCATTATTTCGTTCCCTGAATCTCCCGGCTGGATTCATGGATTAGTAATAGATAACCATTTTATTTAATTACTCCGTTCCTTGAATTCCCCGACTGGATTCCATGGATTAGTAATAGATACACAATTCATTTTTATTACTCCATTTCATGAATCATTCTTCGATGAATTTCATGAATTAGTAATAATTACTCAACAATTGGGAATCTGGACTATCACCAAGTAAGCCCCAAGAAAATGGTGCACTGTACTCAACGATGATGCACGAACGAGCACCCAAATGCACGAACGCGCATTCAAAAATATTGACAAACGAGGAAACCCATGCAAAATAGGAGAGAAAATAAAATAAAAAATTAATAAAAGAGGCGCCTAGGGACCGGGCCCACCGGCTGGCCGGTCCCCCACACCTCTTTCTTTATTTTTCCCTATTTTATTATTTACATGATCCCATGAAGACTCCTTCATTCGATAAAATTTCTTTGTTTGAGCAAAACTCATGGTTTCTCCATATTTCACCTCAAATGATGAAAAATAATAAAAATAGGGAAATTGTCACGGGACTGGGTCACCTAGCCGGACGACATGCCTTAGCCGTGGCCGGTCCCACACCTTGCAATCCATTGTTTTTCATAATTATTGTTTCCCTCATCTCATAAAACTCCATTGTTTGAACAAAAACCCTAGTTTTCAATATTTGCTCAAATATTGCTCAAACTATGAAAAAAGCCAAAAAGTCAAACAATCACACGACTGACTAGGCTACTCACGTCAAATATTAAAATATTATTATTTTAATATTCTCAAAATATTGATCAAATGACCAAAGTTCTACTTGTCATTCGAGCAAAATAAAGAATTTCAGTCAAAGATCAAACTCTTCTGAAAACCCAAAAAATTGCTCAAGCGCACACCAGAAAATACCGAAACTCTCAGGACTGAGACACGAACAATATGGTGACACTAGCATGCTTTCTTGACCGACCAAGTCCTGCCCTAAGGCTTGCAAGGAGCTGGTCCCACAAATCTTTATAATTTTGACCTAATTTGCTCAATTGCTCATATTGGGTCCAAATTCTTTCCAACCAACTTGGAATTTGCTCAAACGACTCAGTTGGTCCCACAAACACCAAGGGATGGTCTCATACCCTCTTGGTCGGTCCCTTATTTCTCCATAATTAGGTTTTATCACCTAATGCTTAGACGATCACTTTTCTAATAAATGATTAAACCAACATTTAATCATCCCTTAATCAATTGGTCAATTTAGGACTTTGGTGCATGCTCACACGAGCACCTAGGCACTACATGGTCGTCCATCATCCCATGTAGCCGGTCCCTCCTTCACTCAGTGATTGATCTTAAATAAATCACTAACTGATCAGCAATTGATCAAAATTAGGGTTTCGAACTGAATGCTATGCATATCGTAATTTTGAGCAAGTTTAAACACTAATAATTTTATGTTGATTCAGAAATCAACATGTTAATTAATTATATAATATTCGGTCCAGCTAAAAATATTTTAATTAATATTTTATTTGGTCATGCTACCAATAATTCATCAAACGAGCATCCACCTTTGAAACGAGAGTGTATTCCATTTTGTAAAATCTCACATATTTAAAGAAAAAAATTTGGTTTTCGTGAAAGCTCATAGATTTTTTTTTAATATTTAGGCTCAGGTCTATTTTGTTTGTTTCTTAAACGAACGAACGTCTGTTCCTGAAACAATGATTTCTTTTTTTTTGGGCTTGGACCTGTAAACGCTAAACCACCAACACCGGACGACCGATCGTCCAAATCAGTAGTGCTTTGTCTCTCTATACTCACGAGATGACACTCTATCATACTGTCAGGGTCTTTACCTGAGCATTTGCTCGTACAGGACATCATATTAACAAATCGGGGATTCTGAAAATGCCTTTGTACGACTAAGTCCGACTGCTTATCTCGTCCACTGGAAAATCACCATCTAATGTTTATTGCAGAACATGACTGTCCCCCACTAAGCATGGGACTTAATGTTGATGGTGGATTTTGGACAAGGGCTAAAATCTTAAAATCATGATACGTCATGTTTCTGACCCAGCTTCAGGATCGCATGTGATGATTCATATTTTATGATCCGTGAACTGTTTCACGATCTTTGACTGAGTGAGCATACCTCTCAGATCCATGATGAATATGTTTCTCGAAAAGCCTCCCTGGCTGAGCGTTCGATGCTACAAACATTTCATCATGACCTCTACGTAGAATCAAATGATTGGGAGGTTCTCTGGACATAATTGTTTGTCGGAAAGCTTAACGCCTTCAGGATGTCGACGCTGTACGTTGTTACCTAACTACGTAGAGAGACCCACCTCTACATAGAACAAAGATTGGGCGACCCGCTAGACATAATTGTTTGTTAGAGGGATTAACGCCTTCAGGACGTCACGATACTCGTTGTTCCCTGACTATGTAGAGAGACCGTGTATAGGTTCAGGCGGCTCTCTAGACATAATTATTTGTTAGAGGGCTAAACGCCTTCAAGACGACGACCCTGCACGTTGTTCCATGACTATACACCCTTCAGAACGAGTATGATGCTTCAATGATCTCATATCTCGATTCTTCAAATAGATTAATTCTACCGTGGCATTTTCATCCATTGAATCCCTAGAAAATAATCTATTATATCTCATTACTCTGATCCCTGAATCCTCTGGCTCGATTCATGGATTAGTAATAGATAACCATTTTATCTCATTACTTCATTCCTTGAATTCCCCGACTGGATTCCATGGATTACTAATAGATACACAATTCATTTTTATTACTCTGTTTCATGAATCATTCTTCGCTGAATTTCATGAATTAGTAATAATTACTCAACAATTGGAAATGTGGACTATCAACGAGTAAGCCCCAAGAAAATGGTGCAGTGTACTCAACGATGATGCACGAACGAGCACCCAAATGCACGAACGAGCATTCAAAAATATGGACAAATGAGGAAACCCACGCAAAATAGGAGAGAGAAAATAATAATAAAAATTAATAAAAGAGGCGCATAGGGACCGGCCCCACCAGCCGGCCGGTCCCCCACGCCTCTTCCTCTATTTTTCCTTATTTTATTATTTTCATGATCCCATGAAGACTCCTTCAATCGATAAAATTTCCTTGTTTGAGCAAAACTCACGGTTTCTCCATATTTTCCCTCAAATGATGAAAAATAATAAAAATAGGGGAAGCTGTCACGGGACTGGTCACCTAGCCGGCCGAAATGCCCTAGTCGTGGCCGGTCCCACACCTTGCAATCCCTTGTTTTTCATAATTATTGTTTCCCTCATCTCATAAAACTTCATTGTTTGAGCAAAAACCATAGTTTTCAATATTTTCTCAAATATTGCTCAATCCATGAAAAAAGCCAAAAAGTCAAACGATCACACGACCGACTAGGCTATTCACGTTAATTATTAAAATATTATCATTTTAATATTCTCAAAATATTGATCAAATGACCAAAGTTCTACTTGTCACTCGAGCAAAATAAAGAATTTCAGTCAAAGATCAAACTCTTCTGAAAACCCAAAAAATTGCTCAAGCGCACACCAGAAAATACCGAAACTCTCAGGACTGAGACACGAACATTATGGTGACACGAGCATGCTTTCTTGACCGACCAAGACCGGACCTAAGGTTTGCAAGGAGCCGGTCCCACACATATTTATAATTTTGACCTAATTTGCTCAATTGCTCATATTGGGTCCAAACTCTTTCCAACCAACTTGGAATTTTCCAAACGACCATCAGCTGGTCCCACGAACACCAAGGGCCGGTATCATACCCTCTTGGTCGGTCCCTCATTTCTCCATAATTAGGCTTTATCACCTAATGCTCAGACGATCACTTTTCTAATAAATGATTAAACCATCATTTAATCATCCCTTAACCAAATGGTCAATTTAGGAATTTGGTGCATGCTCACACGAGCACCTGGGCACTACATGGTCGTCCATCATCCAATGTAGCCGGTCCCTCCTTCACTCAGTGATTGATCTTAAATAAATCACTAACTGATCAACAATTGATCAAAATTAGGGTTTCGAACTGAATGCTATGCAAATCGTAATTTTGAGCAAGTTTAAACACTAATAATTTTATGTTGATTCAGCAATCAACATGTTAATTAATTATATAATATTCGGTACAGCTACAAATATTTTAATTAATATTTTATTTGGTCATGCTACCAATAATTCATCAAACGAGCATCCACCTTTGAAACGAGAGTTTATTCCATTTTGTGAAATCTCACATATTTAAAGAAAAAAAATTTGGTTTTCGTGAAAGCTCATAGAATTTTTTTTTAAATCTTTAGGCTCAGGTCTATTTTGTTTGTTTCTTAAACTAACGAACGAACGTTTGTTCCTGAAACAAGGATTTCTTTTTTTTTTTTCGGGCTTAGACCTGTAAATGCTAAACCACCAACATCAGACGAACGATCGTCCAAATCAGTAGTGCTTTGTCTCTCAATACTCACGAGATGACATTCTATCATACTGTCAGGGTCTTTACCTGAGCATTTGCTCGTACAGGACATCATATGAATAAATCGGGGATTCTGAAAATGCCTTTGTACGACTAAGTCCGACTCCTTATCTCGTCCACTGGAAAATCACCATCTAATGCTTACTGCAGAACATGACTGTCCCCCACTAAGCATGGGACTTAATGTTGATGCTGGATTTTTGAATGGGGCTAAAATCTTAAAATCATGAGACGTCATGTTTCTGACCCAGCTTCAGGATCGCATGTGATGATTCATATTTTATGATTCGCGAACCGTTTCACGATTTTTGACTGAGTGAACGTTCCTCTCAAAGCCATGATGAATATGTTTCTCGAAAATCCTCCCCGGCTGAGCGTTCGATGCTACAAACATTTCATCATGACCTCTACGTAGAATCAAATTATTGGGCGGTTCTCTGGACATAATTGTTTGTCGGAAAGCTTAACGCCTTCAAGATGTCGACGTTGTACGTTGTTCCCTGACTACGTAGAGAGACCCACCTCTACATAGAACAAAGATTGGGCGGCCCGCTAGACATAATTGTTTGTTAGGGGGATTAACGCCTTCAGGACGTCATGATACTCGTTGTTCCCTGACTATGTAGAGAGACCATGTAAAGATTCAGGCGGCTCTCTAGACATAATTGTTTGTTAGAAAGCTAAACTCCTTCAAGACGTCGACGATGCACGTTGTTCCCTGACTATACACCCTTCAGAACGAGTATGATGCTTCAACTATCTCATATCTCGATTATTCAAATAGATTAATTCTACCGTGGTATTTTCATCCACTGAATCCCTAGAAAATAATCTTTTATATCTCATTACTCCGTTCCCTGAATCCCCTGGCTCGATTCATGGATTAGTAATAGATAACCATTTTATCTCATTACTCCGTTCCTTGAATTCCGCGACTGGATTCCATGGATTAGTAATAGATACACAATTCATTTTTATTACTCCATTTCATGAATCATTCTTCGCTGAATTTCATGAATTAGTAATAATTACTCAACAATTGGGAATCTTGACTATCAACGAGTAAGCCCCCAGAAAATGGTGCAGTGTACTCAACGATGATGCACGAACGAGCATTCAAAAATATGGACAAACGAGGAAACCCACGCAAAATAGGAAAGAGAAAATAATAATAAAAAAATAATAAAAGAGGCGCATAGGGACCGGCCCCACCAGCCGGCCGGTCCCCCACGCCTCTTCCTTTATTTTTCCTTATTTTATTATTTTCATGATCCCATGAAGACTCCTTCAATCGACAAAATTTCCTTGTTTGAGCAAAACTCACGGTTTTTCCATATTTTCCCTCATATGATGAAAAATAATAAAAATAGGGGAAGGTGTCACGGGACTGGGTCACCTAGCCGGCCGAAATGCCCTAGTCGTGCCCGGTCCCACACCTTGCAATCCCTTGTTTTTCATAATTATTGTTTCCCTCATCTCATAAAACTCCATTGTTTGAGAAAAAACCATAGTTTTCAATATTTTCTCAAATATTGCTCAACCCATGAAAAAACCCAAAAGTCAAACGATCACACGACCGACTAGGCTATTCACGTTAAATATTCAAATATTATTATTTTAATATTCTCAAAATATTGATCAAATGACCAAAGTTCTACTTGCTCATTCGAGCAAAATCAAGAATTTCAGTCAAAGATCAAACTCTTCTGAAAACCCAAAAAATTGCTCAAACGCACACCAGAAAATACCGAAACTCTCAGGACTGAGACACAAACATTATGGTGACACGGGCATGCTTTCTTGACCGACCAAGGCCGTCCCTAAGGCTTGCAAGGAGCCGGTCCCACACATCTTTATAATTTTGACCTAATTTACTCAATTGCTCATATTGGGCCCAAACTCTTTCCAACCAACTTGGAATTTGCTCAAACGACCATCAGCTGGTCCCACGACCACCAAGGGCCGGTCTCATGCCCTCTTGGTAGGTCCCTCATTTCTCCATAATTAGGTTTTATCACCTAATGCTCAGACGAGCACTATTATAATAAATGATTAAGCCAGCATTTAATCATCCCTTAACCAATTGGTCAACAAAGGACTTTGGTGCATGCTCACACGAGCACCTGGGCACTACATGGTCGTCTATCATCCAATATAGACGGTCCCTCCTTCACTCAGTGATTGATCTTCAATAAATCACCAACTGATCAGCAATTGATTAAAATTAGGGTTTCGAACTGAATGCTCTGCAAATCATAATTTTGAGAAAGTTTAAACACTAATAATTTTATGTTGATTCAGCAATATAAATCTTAATTAATTATATAATATTCAGTCCAGCTACCAATATTTTAATTAATATTTTATTTGGTCATGCTACCAATAATTCATCAAACGAGCAATATTCGCTCAGACGAGCAATATTTGCTCAAACGAGGAATACTGATTTAACCATCAACGTTCAATAATTTTACTCAGACGCGAGAAACGTTGCTCAGAGTGTTAATATTGATTCGACTATCAATATTCAACGATTTATCATATGATCAATATTTCCTCATACGAGTATTATTTGCCCAAACTATCATCATGTTGATTCAAGAACTATACGTCTCAACACACATGTTCAATTCACAAATCAATGAGCATTCGTCAATCATGCTCGATTCAACAAAACTTAGACTCATTGTCTAATCAAGTCAACGACTGACTAATCAAATACACGTCTGCTTTGCAGACTCCACGTTCGTGAGACATCAATCACGTCACATGGGGGATATCGATTAGGGTTTTGGTCTGGCGGCCTAAAACACGTGTGTTCATCCACGATGAGAAATGTGAGTAAGTCGTGCAAGCAGTTGAGAGAGTTAGAAAAGTAGTGGGTGGACAATCAACCAAGTCTCCGCACAACCTGGAACTGGTTAACACACGATTTCCCACTTTTCCACTCTTTCACTCGAGCAACCGTCACACTTACTGGAGATCAATGTGTCTACTATTCTGGCAATATAAATAAGTCTCTGAATCCACGATTGAAGGACATACAATTTTTCGAGCAATCACTCTCAAGAATTCCATCAATCGACCAGAACTTATTTGAACTCAATAATTCATAGAAAACTTGTAGAAACCTTAAACACATTCACGATCCTTGATCATCATTGATCTCACACACTTCTCAGCTTCCCTCCTACAGATCAACCCATCTCCCTTTTTGTGACCGAATTGACTCTGGAACGTCCATTGACTTGGTTTAGGCCGGAGTTCTACAAATTGATCTCTCTAACTCAAAGCACTCCCGTGCAGTGCATCTGTTTGAGGTTAAGCAGTTTGCTCGGTTGAGGAGTCTCGTCCGCACGGTGATCTCTTCACTTTCCTAAAAAACTAGCAAATCATTTTTTCTCCATCTACAGATTGGCGACCATAGTGGGAGATTAACCTCTCGGTTGCAATATAAAATTCTCACTAAATGGTTGATCTTAGGTCAGGTTCAGTCACAAATCCTAACCGAAACAACGCTAGCACTAGCAACAATGGTGGTACTCCAGAAACTACTCCCGTTTCCGGCACTGGCGATACTACTCCTACGCAAACCAACATCGGCAACCATCCTCTCTTTGGCCGGTTTCCCGAGGAAATCAGAGAAAATACCCCTACCATAGCTGATATTATGAAGGTGCAATAAAATTTTGCCAAAAATCAGATTGACATGGCTACAACACAGAAAGAGCTATGCAATTATCTCAACACTCTCACCGAAAAGATGTTAGAGAAAACTCAAGAGAAAGGAAAATCCAAAGAAACATCTTCGGCTGTTGATACTGAAGTCACTCCAATCCATGTAGTAGATGATGATGAAGTCCACAAGGCTGCACATAACCCACCGACAAAGGAACCTGCAGGCTTCATCATTCGTGAGGACCTGGAACGCTCAATGGAGGATCGAGGAAAAGACAAAACACCATCTGTTCACTGTCATCAACCTCCATATCTTTCTACTACTCAAAGAATACCTCTCCCGAAGGGCTACACCTCTCCAACGTTCACACTGTACAACGAAACGGGGAACGCTCGAGAACATGTATCTCGATTCCTAGAAGCACTAGGCGAACATGGGAACAACCATGTATTCTGTCTGAAGGAATTATCGAAATCCCTGATAGGCCGAGCATACACATGGTACAGCAACATTGCACCTGGGAGCATCACCGGTTGGGGAGAAATGGTTAATGATTTCTACCGAAAATACTTCTTCGTCTCAGAGCATATTAATCTCTCCGACTTAGGAAGAATGTCTCATAAGAGCAATGAACATCCGAATGATTATGTGAAGAGGTCAAAGTCCAAGCTTTGGATTTTCATGACCCGAATATGACTGAATAACAACTGGCGGACTTGTGCATCAACGGAATGATCCCGGTCTACAGAGCCTTGCTGGAAAATCTTCGGTTCCATACTTTCTCAGAGCTTCATGAAGCATCCAAGCGATCAGTAACTACTGCTCCGGCCTTACTGGAAAGAACAAAAGCTACAAAAGTCGAGGAACTGCGAGAAACTCGAGGGAGTGCCAAGGCGCTTGATCAATAAGCAGTATGATCTCCAACCTTCAACAAATGTTGTTGCTGAAAGTAATGAAAGGAAAGCCGAGACACAACATCAGAGCTCTTCTCCAACATCCTAGGATCCTTTGAAGGCGCAAAGAAAGGATAACCACTTCTGAAATGCACAAACCTCAACCCAGCATCAACAAATGGGGAAATGATCATACAGACTCAAACTTCCTTCTTCTCATTGAAGAAGTGATAGAGTTACTGGAAATATGGATTCAAGATGGTGCAATCAAATTGTCATTCATATGGGAGAGCCGACTGAAGAAGAACCCAGGAACTATCGCTTTCATAGATTCATCAATCATCCAACAAGTAGCTGCAATATTTTGAAGCACATCTTCAAAGAGAAGGTTGATCCACAATAGCTTCAACTGGGGATTGAAGGAGTACACAAGAATCCTCTCCCAATCAGAACCTTTACACTCTCTGAACAACCAGTCAAAGAAGCAGTTCAATCGTTGATCGATCATGTGAAATTGCTTTAAGGCACAAAGGAAAGACATGTTCACAACACTGAATTACATTGCGTCAAACGTCTGTCCATCTCGGAAATACTCCTTGAACCTTCATCCATAGACAAGGAGATGCATGACTGGGAACTGCTTACCACAGCCCATCTCATAGGAAATGAATTCGGAAGAATGTTGATCGATGTTGACACCACCATCAACATCATTCCACTTAAAACCTTCAGAGCCACATGCATCACTCGACGACAAGAAGCTACTCATGATCCCATCTGAATCAGAGACCTTGAAGGAACGCTCGGAAATAATTATGGCTACATCACTCTCAAAGTGAACATAAGTTCAACCAGGACAGAAACCAAGTTTCACATAATCAGGAATATCCAGGATATGACATGTTCTTCAGACGAGCGTGGATCTATACTTAAAAGATGGATACTGACAAAGCGCCTTTGTTGCACATCTCTCCAACGAAGAAAGTTCTGATCCAGAAGATTTGGCGGACATCCCATCATCAGAGCACTTGGAGAAATTTCGAAATTTGACGAGGTTGAAGAAAGAACCCGCAAAATATACATAGACATTCATCAAGAGGTTCCGCACTCAGGCAAGTCTCATTCCTTCCATTTTTATGTCATTTATTTCCTCACATGCTATCCTAGCATAAGGACTTCTGCTAGCAACTCTGCAAGATGTTATGAATGGTAGCTTCACTGCATTAGTATTTTACCAAGTGGTTGAATCTGACATTTCTACGAATCGAGCACTGAGATATTCATTACAGAGATAATGTCCAAGCATGGCAATGAACACTTTGGGCGTTTCTCTATAGCCTTGCAGGAGTGTCCATGTGTTCTATAAAATCAGAAAGCTCTGATATCTGCACAAGTATTGAATCCCACTACAAAGGGATGTTGAATCAACAGAAGATACTCAGGTCCGAGACGTCAAACCTAAGACATTCGACGATTAAGCGATATGACGCTTCAACGCTTGAGCATCTAAGAAGCCTTCAAATTATACTCCCAATCAAAGAGTACACCTTCGATAATGGCGCATATGGCTTCAGCACAAATATCTCGACGATGACACACTGATTCAACACCAGCACGATCAAATTATATAACTGAACTACGATCGATAAGTCTTCATTATCCCATGATAAGACTTCTGAAGCATATGCAACATCATTCATGCATGGATGGCACAAACTCCTTCAACATACACTGGGGACTTGATCTTATTGGAAAGATCAATTCAATATATTTCAAGAAATGTTATCCACATAACAAGTCATTGCAACCTGATGTGATTGCATGAAACGTCATCAAAAGATACCTCTCTACATCACAAACCTTGCACGACCAAGGAACTTTTTCTCCTCACATCCAGAATGGAGAGTGTCGCTGCTATCTGCCACAACAACACTGATTCCCTGACGAAGCCACTTCACAGTAAAGTCATATTCAGAAGAATTTGGGTTGAAATCCTAGTCCACCTTCATCTTAGGAATGCTCAACTCACTAATTAGTTGGTGCATGTAAAGGCTCACTGGATGGAGGAGAAAAGACCATGTCGATAATCTAGACTTTTCGGTCTCTGGATCAACTCCAACTATGGTATCGGCATCAACAAGAATTTCTGGAGAAAATTCAATCGTGATCTCAGCATCAATAACAGTCTCAGGCGCGACATCTAACTTCTTCAACTATCCATTCTCTGAAGCGTTACTCGATGGATCATACTTCTTCAAGCCCTAATGATTCATATCAAGATGTGTAGACATGATAAAATGTTCATATAAAAGTCTTCCCAAAGCTTTCACGACTGGTGGGCACAAGACAAAGTCTTTTACAAAATGATTTCATCACCTCTACAAATGAGATAAAACACACTTCAGGCCATGGGTTTACAAAAACGTAACAATGGGTGAGGAATGGGACAATGTTTCCTCAAAAAATGATGTTCGTCTATGTCTCTTTTATAACATACCAAAAGGGCACATCAATCGGACATACGAGCAGAAAGATATGCCTTCCATACTCATGTTTATGGAATCTGAAAATTTGCACGGGATTACAAGTTATGAATGTGCATGCGTCATTAACTGCCTTAGACATCTCCAAACTGAAGGATTCTTTTTGCATATGATTCCTTAGTCTCTTAGATTCAAAATTTGTGGTCAAGCACCGAATTCTGATGTCATATGAGGTCCCTGCAGCTTTCAGAGAATACAACATGCAAGCAACAATTCTTAGACGAGATTTATAACCTCCTCAGTTGATCGATGTCCACCAGGTCCTTCCACTAAGTCCTTCGTCAAGGTACCTTCAAATTCGAACACCTAGGTATTTACATCAAGTTTTTGTACCTGGGTCCTCTATCTAGGTCCTGCCAGAAGCAGGGAAAACGAAAAAAGGAGATTTAACTAAATACTGTGGACTGATGATCCACTGACCATGACGGTCAGTTCCACAGTCCAAGGCTCCTGACTGACACCAAGCTCGCTTATCCTAATCATTCATCATAAAACGAATGCTACAACCGAGACATACAACCATGGTCATTACATCATCCCCTCTTGAGAGCAACCTCAGTTATGGTCCCGTGATCAGGGTTTCAGAAGTGATGTTTCTACGCTTGACAAAAACAAAAAATGGTACTGCAAGCATCAGGCTCATGTATCAACCAAGGGTTTCATATTTCAAATTAATAAATGGCATTGAAATCCTTCATCTAGCGTTCAAGATATAAGAAAATGGTCTAAGACACAACAAGGGCGTTTTACAAAAAGCTCGTCTGAGACGATTTTACACTGTCATGCACAAAGAAGCGAGCTGGGAGCAATTGGTGAAGAATCTAAGGTTGAGTCATATGTCATTCCATTCATATGGATGTCCTCTACAACATATGCAAAATTCACAATAATTGGATAAACTAGCAAAAATATGTGGCCAAAACCTTGGACTACAAGATAACTGAAAATTTTATGAAAACCTCCTGGAAGTTTACTGTTTCGTCAATTTCGCCCCTTAAACGTGCTCAAAAACCGAAAAGCTTCTTCGTTAAAGCTTGGAAATTTTCTGAGGATAAAGAAACATGGGTAGATCACAAAAATTCGACATCGGATGAAGACCTAACTTCTGAATTTTCTGATGACGAAATTCTTCATTCATCCACATCTGAATCAGGAGCTACACTATCAACGCAAAGCCAGACTTCATCTTCAGCCAATAGTCTCATTTGGTGAAGTTGACGGTGCTTCTGCTGATAAGATATGAGCTTTTCATCTTCAGCTCTTTTCTTCTGTGATATTTCATCACGTCCCTGCTTTCCCTCCGCATCTGCTAATACCAAGAAAGCATATATATTAGCATAGTCGACTCCCAGATGATCGAGAAACATAAAATGTGTCAGCTTTCCAGCGTCTCTGAAAGGTTGATTCACCTCGGCATGAGCATATGCAGAAGTCTTCATCTTTGAATTGATATTTTTGGAGCGTTCCCCGGAAGAGCCAGAAGAGTGGTTGTAACCAGAAGCCACCACTATCTTAGGCGAAAGACATGGAGTCATGTATATACCAATAACTAACGCGTAACAAAAATGGTAACAATCCAAATCTTATCTATTTACAATTTCACTAGATATGGTGATTATAACGTCAGAATTTCGAAAACTTGCTCGTTCTCTCAAACCTGCAAAGACGAGCAAAATTCATTATTCAAAATCATGACTTCATTTTCATAAAACTGTGAACAACCCACGTGAATTTTAACATACACTGGTTTTCAAAAAATTGGACAGACGTCCATTCTACAATTGTGAAAACTCACATACATACATTATTTCACCATGTATAATTGTCTACTTTCAACAATTGTTCAAAATCAACATTGATTTTACAAAATATATATATTTAATGTGAAACTCACATAAATTTGGAATATATATATATCTTGCACCCTCTCGCGAACGTCTTTCTTTGAAACGAGAGTATATTTTCAAAGATTTCTGAAAGCTCGAAGATAAAAAGAAATCATGAAACCCTATAAAAAAAATTTTATTACTAACAGACGCACTCTGTTCAAAAAAAAAACATCTTTCTCTCGCGTGAGCATCCACCTTTGAAATGAGAGTTTATTCCATTTTGTGAAATCTCACATATTTAAAGAAAAAAAAATTGGTTTTCGTGAAAGCTCATAGGCAATTATTTTTTTATCTTTAGACTCAGGTCTATTTTGTTTGTTTCTTAAACTAACGAACGAACGTCTGTTCCTGAAACAAAGATTTCTTTTTTTTGGGCTTGGACCTGTAAACACTAAACCACCAACACCGGACGACCGATCGTCCAAATCAGCAGTGCTTCGTCTCTCTATACTCGCGAGATGACACTCTATCATACTGTCAGGTTCCTTACCTGAGCATTTCCTCGTACATGACATCATTGGAGCAAATCCGGGATTCTGAAAATGCCTTTGTACGACTAAGTCTGACTGCTTATCTCGTCCACTAGAAAATCACCATCTATTGTTTACTGCAGAACATGATTGTCCCTCACTAAGCAGGGGACTTAATGTTGATGGTGGATTTTCGACAAGGGCTAAAATCGTAAAATCATGATACTGCATGTTTCTGACCCGGCTTCAGGAACACATGTGATGAATCATATTTTATGATCCATGAACCGTTTCACGATCTTTGACTGAGTGAGCATTCCTCTCAGAGCCATGATGAATATGTTTCTCGAAAAGCCTCCTCGTCTGAGCGTTCGATGCTACACACATTTCATCATGACCTCTACGTAGAATCAAATGATTAGGCGGTTCTCTGTACATAATTGTTTGTCGGAAAGCTTAACTCCTTCAGAACGTCGACACTATACGTTGTTCCCTGACTACGTAGAGAGACCGACCTCTACATATAATAATGATTAGGCGTCTCTCTACACATAATTGTTTGTTAGAGGGATTAACGCCTTCAAGACGTCACGATACTCGTTGTTTTCTGACTATGTAGAGAGACCGTGTATAGATTCAGGCGGCTCTCTAGACATAATTGTTTTTTAGAGGGATAAACGCCTTCAGGACGTCGACAATGTACGTTGTTCCCTGACTATACACCCTTCAGAACGAGTATGATGCTTCAACTATCTCATATCTCGATTCTGCAAATAGATTAATTCTACCGTGACATTTTCATCAACTGAATTCCTAGAAAATAATCTATTATATCTCATTACTCCGTTCCCTGAATCCCTCGGATGGATTCATGGATTAGTAATAGATAACAATTTTATCTCATTACTCCGTTCCTTGAATTCCCCAACTGGATTCCATGGATTAGTAATAGATACATAATTGATTTTTATTACTCCGTTTCATGAATCATTCTTCGCTGAATTTCATGAATTAGTAATAATTACTCAAACAATTGGGAATCTGGACTATCACCAATTAAGCCCCAAGAAAATGGTGTGGTGTACTCTGTTAGAGAATTGCTCGGTCGAACTCGCATGCATTGTTATCTCAAGCATGTTTGTCAATCTTAGTGATCAAAACTATAAGTCTTGATTTCTAGTCTATTATAGCTAAGTATCAGACTAGGATATAAAGTGTAGTTGAGCTCAAGGACTTCATGGAGATTCATCATACAAGTAGAATAACTACTCAAGGAACCGGTGGAACTTCTCGACAAAAAGGTATGTGAAGACTTGAATTTATCTGTCACTCAAAAGCCTATCTACTCTATCTCCTACTCTTTGAGACAAGAAGTCTTATGCTATATATATAGACTTGGATTATACACATTTGGTATTTTGAGCCGAGTATACCTCACATATCTATATCTTGAAATATGTGTTGGTAAGCTTTTCTCTTCGATCAAGTTTATCTTTACCATGTGACGAAATTCATGATATGTTTCAATCATCTTGAAAATTGCTTTGACGAGAAATGGTGTAAGAACTATATAACGTCCTCTAAGAATGTTTCAATGATTGAAATGAGAGTTTAGATTACATCACTAATGGTGGACATAAGCATTGTTGTGGAAAAACATTTATGTATAAGTCATATTCCTTGAACAAAAGTTTGCGAACTTTGTTAATCAAGAGAACCAAAAGAATGGCGTGAGCCAAGTCCGCGAACTGCCGAAGTTCTCAAACCCGAGAATTTCTGCTGGAGTTGACAAACTACTTGCTTATCAGTCCACGAACCTAGTATGCGAACTTGAGAAGGTTATATATCTGAAGATGATTTCTGAACTTAAACTTAAAAAGACTAAGGAATGCAGTTTGCAAACCGTGGCTATAAAAGTTCATGAACTGATTCAAGTGAATCAAATCTTCCTTGCTTCAATTGTGTCTTGTGTAGTACATAAGATTTCCTTGCAATTTAACAACTCTCTAACTAGTTCATTTGAAGTCATTTGAACTAGTTATGGTGAAGAATAACATGGTTGATATGAAATGCTCATATGGCTAACCTTTTGGTTAACTATTGTTGAACCAACAAGTGCATACGTTTGGGTATGGTTAACAAACCTAGAAGCGTGCATTGTCAAGTGTGTATAACAAGCTAAGTTTTCGATCTAACGGTTGAGAAATATTAGCTTGAATCTAAATAAGGTTTTCATCTAACGGTGAATATTGAATGCTTTGTTACTAAGCTAACATTGATTACAAACCCTGATTTGAAAGACTATATAAAGGAGACATCTAGTATTGTGCAAAACTAATCCCCATACCTCACGTGTGATACTAGTTTGCATACTAGAGTCGATTCTCCTTTAACCCTTTGGTTTTCTTCTTCTAAAATCAGGTTAACGACTTAAAGACTTCATTGGGATTGTGAAGCCAGAGGGATACTACTTTTATCGTAGTTGTGTGATATGATCTTGCATCTTCTATCGTACGATTACAATCAGATTGATTGGATTGAGATTGATATCTCCGATAGGCAAGATATAAAGAGTAATCACAAACATCTTCGTCTCATTGTTTGTGATTCCGCAACATCTTGTTTCGCTACCATACGATTAAGATTGTTGTGAGGTGATTGATAACTCTAGGCTGTTCTTCGGGAATATAAGACCGGATTATCAATTGGTTCCTGTTCACCTTGATTATTATCAAAAGACGGAACAAAACCTTTATGGTTTATCTGTGGGAGACAGATTGATCCTTTGTTAGACTTGTCTGTGGGAGACAGATTTGTTTTTTGTCAAAGCCTGCGATTTTGGGTTGTAGAAACTCTTAGTTGTGGGTGAGATCAGCTAAGGGAATCAAGTGTGCAATATCCTGCTGGGATCATAGGCGTAGGAGCATAATTGTACCTTGGATCAGTGGGAGATTGATTGGGGTTCAACTACAGTCGAGTCTGAAGTTATCTTGGAGTAGGCTAGAGTCTGTAGCGACTTAATACAATGTGTGTTCAATCTAGACTAGGTCCCGAGGTTTTTCTGCATTTGCGGTTTCCTCGTTCACAAAATTTCCGGTGTCTGTATTATTTCAATTTCCGCATTATATTGTTTTATCTTTATAATTGAAATAATACAGGTTGTGCATTAGATCATCAATTAGAATAATCCAACCTTTGGTTGTTGATTGTCATTGATTGATCCTTGGATATTGGTCTTTGGTACCATCCAAGTCATTCCTTGTGTTTGATTAAAGTCTTGTTGATTTATATTAGCTCGAGTAAATCAAAACAAGAGAGAGATATTAACTCCTTGAGATACTTTTACCTAGATTGAATCTGACTGTCTAGTTGATTCTCTAGAAAGTATTTCGGAGTTAGTCCATACATATTGCTAAGCGAAATATTGGGTGGTGTTGTTAGACCCCCGCTTTTTCAATTGGTATCAGAGCAGGAAAACACGCTCAAGACCTTACAAGTCTGTGTTTGTAGCAATATGTGTATGAGAACAGAATCTCTTACGTATACCAATATGCCTCCTAAATCTTTCAACTATGTCAGTTGTCTCGAAAATAACTCAAAGGATTGTTCCTTAGTTGATTCTTCCGAATCCCGAGGTAGAAAGATTATCCCATCTTGTGTTGATCACTCTTCCTCCAATGAGACATTGGACAAAATGGCGAAAGATGAAATGGAGCTCACCAGAATCGCAAAAAATTCTGCGAATTTTGTTGATCTTCAAAATCATGATCAACTCATCGATGAATTTGAAAAGTGTATATGGTGAATTTTTGACAAGAGTTAAAATCGTAAAACCATAATTATACATGCTCCTGATCCGGCAATCAGATGAGTATTGAGGCTCATGTCTCTCGTTGAAGGATGTCTCTCAGAGTATATGTATATGTGTAGTCTCCCAGCTGAGGCAATGACACATCTCATGAATACTGAGCAATATTAGTAATTATTTCTATATAGAATCGAAAGATTGGACGACTCCTAGACAGCATGCCTTCTAGTATAGAGCGACAACGTATTCAGGATACAACAAGATTTTCCCTGACTATATAAAGGAAATATGACGTTTCAACAAGCTCATGTTTCTCAATTCTCAGATAATTAATGCTCCTAGACAGCATGCCTTCTAGTATAGAGTCGTCAGTTAATTATGTATAATCGTTAACTGAATATTAAACAATATTTTACGATTCTTAGTAATATTTCGTCACTTCAATTTGTGGTCCTTCCCAGCAGAATTCCACGGGTTAGTGATAAATATTCAACGTGCGGGGATTTGAGAAGCTATCGAGTAAGCCCCGACCAAAATGGTGTTAGTGTACTCAACAATAATGCACGAACGAGCCCCTGAATGCGCAAAGAGCATTCCAAAACATGAAGGAGCGATAAACCTATACAAAATAGGAAGAAAATAATAAATAATAAAATATCAATCAAGGCGCTGGGGACTGGGCCCACCAGCCGGACGGTCGTTCCGTGGCCAGTCCCACGTCCAATTTTATATTTTATCATATTATTTATTATTTTCCCTGATCTCATGAAAATCCCTTCATTTGAACAAATCTCCTTCGTCTCAAGGAAACTCCCCAGTCTCATGGTGTTTCATCGTATCAAAGAAACAATAAAATTTAGGAAAGGTGTCGCGGGACCGGGTCCATTAGTCGGCCGGCCCCACACCTCATGACTCCTTATTATTTTATTATTTCCCTCATCCCATGAAAATTCCTTGATTTCATGATATTTCCCTCAATTCAGGAAATATTATAAATAAGGGAGAAAACGCACGGGACCCGGGCTCATTGGCCGGCCGGCCATGCCCTAGCCATGGCCGGTCCCATACCCTCATGTCTTATTATTTTAATAATATTTGTTTCCTCATCTTATGGAAACTCCTTCACTTCAAGAAAATTCCGTTGTTTCATCAAACTCCTTGGATTCATGAAATTTCACTCAAGTTCATGAAAAATAATATAAAATTAGGGAAACCCGTGAGACCGGGCCATAGTCGTTCGGTCACGCCCTAGCCGGTCCCACACACCCCTTATTTTATCATTATTATTTTTTATGTTTCCCTCATCTCATGGAAACTCCTTGATTTCAACAAATTCCTTGGTTTCAACAAACTTCTTGATTTTATGATATTTTCCTAAAATCATAAAAATGTTATAAATTAGGAAAAAGTTCCTTGGGACCGGCTCCTTGGCCGGCCGGCCATGCCTTGGCCTAGCCGGTCCCACACCTCATGATTCCTTCATTATTTTATAATTTTATTCCTTCATCTCATGAAGTTTCACGTTTTAGCAAAATCTCTGATTTCTTCATATTTTCTCAAAATGTTGCTCAAACGCGCACCGGAAAATATCGAAACTCTCAGGACTCAGACACAGACATTATGGTGATGCGGGCATGTCTCCTTGACCGACCAAGGCTGGCCTTGAGGTTTGAAATTATCCGGTCCCACGTGTTTTAATAATTTTGACCTAATTTGCTCAATTGCTCATACTGGGTCCAAACCCTTCTCAAACAGCTGGGAGTTTGTTAAAACGACCATCAACTGGTCCCATGAGGCCGGTCTCATGATTCCTTGGTCATTCCCTCATCTCTCCATAATCAGGTTCTACCACCTGACGCTCACACGAGCATTATTTCTAATAAATGATTAAACCAGCATTTAATCATATTTTCGCCAACTGGTCTTCAGGAGACTTTGGTATTTTTGCTCATCTGAGCATCTGGGCGTTACATGGTCGACTCGTCATCCCACGTAGTCGATCCCTCCTTCACTCTGTGGTTGATTTTCAATAATCATCAATCGATCAAAAATTAGGGTTTCGAATCCAGTGCTCTGCAAAAACATAATTCCGAGCAGATTCAAATACTAATAACTTTACGTTGATCCTATGATCAACACTTTTATTATTATACTCGGCCTAGAAGTCAGCATCTTAAATTAATATTAAATTTTGTCCTGCCACCAACAATTCATCAGATGAGAAATATTCGTTCGGATGAGCAATATTTGCTCAGACTAGCAATATTTGCTCAGACTAAGGAATATTGGTTCAACTATCAATGTTCAACAATTCAACAACATTTGCTCGCCTTAAATTATCAATATTTATTCGAAAATGATACCTTCGTCTCAACAGACATGCTCAATCCATGAGTCTCAGAACATTTTCAAATTATGTTCAACTCAGCAATACAAGGACTCATCGTCCCATAAAGTCAGAAACTGACTCCACAATCACGGGATGTCAATCGTGTCACATGGGGGGTATTAACTAGGGTTTTTGTCTGGCGGTCTATGACATGTGTGTTCATACACATGATGAGAATGTGAGCAAGTCGTGCAATCAGTTGGAGGAGTTAGCAAAGTAGTGGATGGGAAATAAACTAAGTCTCCACACGATGAGCAACTGGTTTTGACACGACTTCCCACTTTCCCACTCTTTGACTTCAACAACTATCACACTTCATGGTATCAAGGTGTTTACAATTCCAGCAATATAAAAAGGCCTCTGAATCTTGATTGAAACAGACAAGAATTTCTCAACAAGTTCACACAGACAATCTTTCGTCTACACGAACTCATCGTTTGAGCAATCACTCTCAACTGAGTAAAATTCAATCATTCGGAACTTTCTTATGCAGAATACATAACAAACCTACAATCTCGATCACCATTGATCTCACACATTTATCAGCTTCCCTCCTACAAATCAACGCATCCTCTCTTGTGACTGAATTGACTCTGAAACGGCCATTATCTTGGTTTAGGCTGGAGTCCTACAGATTGATCTCTCGAACTTAAAGCACTCCCTTCTTGCAGTGCATCTGTGTGAGGTTAAATATTTCGCTCGGTTCAAGGAGTCTCCTCCGCATGGTCGTCTCCTCTATCCCGTAAAAACCAGCAAATCGTTTTTCCCCATCTACAAAAAGTCTATTGATCGAGAACGTGTACTCTATAAAATTATTGAGTCTTTTTCTAAGGATATTGAGAAACTTCTTCAAGAGAATAATCTACAGCGTGAAAAGATTTGTGATCTTGAAAAGGTTATCAAAGAAGGCTTAATTAGAGAAAAACGTTTGATCAAGACGCATTCATCTGATATTGACAGAATTCGTGTTGAAAAAGAGAAGCTGGAAGCAACACTCTCACTAGCCCATGAACAGTGTATGACCTTGAAAAAGGAAAACTCTGTCTTAAGGAAAAATTCTTCTATTCCAACTGTTCCTCTTGATATACAGTACGTGGAGAAATATCCTCCAAAAGAACATTGTGTCGAGAAAAGTTTATATAACTTGCAATCTTCTCACAGGGCTGTAAAAATGCCGTTTGTTGCGTTTTCTCCACGAACCTGTACTTTCTGTGGAAAAGGGAATCACTATGCTATCCGTTGTTTTTCCAGGAAGAAACAAATTTCCAAGCTTCATAATTTGCTTCTTTCCACTGTCAATGGGATAAATAGTCAGTCGACTACTGCAGTGAATCCCATGCTCACAAGAAACCAGACATCTTATAAAAATGATCTCTTTCCTAGGAATCATTACAGGACTTCTGTGCATTTTAGTGGTATAAAGTCTTATGCTGCTGATGAAAGCATGACCTTTGCTTATAAGAACAACTCTGGTGAATCTAAGTCTAGAGTATGGAGACCCATTTCGGAAAATCCTATAGAACCGATCTCTAGAGGTCTTAGACTCAGTAATCAGAAAGCTTCTTCTCTTGAGCTTTCAGGAAGGGCTGTGAGAAATTTCTCTAAATTTGAAAATAGCCAAGGGAAGACAAGAAATGCTAAGGTCATACATCCTGGTGAAAAACACAACTATTCTCTCAATACCTATGGTGAGACTATGTCTCCCTCTGCTACCTAGTAGTAGAAAGTTTCATTCTTGTATCTAACTTGAGAGATACAAGGATGATGATTCAGAGACGCTCAAGTATTTAGTTGATTTTTCATCTGTTTGATTGATAGCTTCTTTGTGAGTTTTTAGTATTTCTTCATTGTGACTCTTCTAACTTGTTCAAAAGCATTAAATGTCACAATATGCAGTTTTCCATGTTTGGTACATCCTTTTTGTTCATACGTCCGGGTTAGTCCACGGACGTCCATATCTCCTCAAGGAACTCTAAGGTTTCTGTTTAGGGTGTACCACTTAACATATATATATCTCATATATATGTGTTCTTAATCTTTAAAAAGGATGTCCATGGAAACTGTACCTAAAGAAGAAGTAACCCCTACAATGGAGGAAGACCTAAAAGGATGTGATCCAGCTCAAGATTTTGTTCTGAAGAAGATGCTCGAAAGAAAAGAGTATAACTCTTGGATTGGAGAATCTGTAAAGGATTTAATTCTCGTTCAAAGTGAGGTTAAGAACGAACTTGCTAACCTTGAATTGCAAATAAACCAGCTTATTGATGGACATGCCAAAATCCTTGGTAATCAGAATATCTTAATCAGGAATCAGAAGAAAGTTATCCTCGACTGCGCCAAAGCTAGACATCTTGATCGCAATCTTGACCGAAAAACTAATGTTTTAACTCTTGAACATGGTGTTTCAATTGTCAAGAAGATCAAGGATATCAGTGATACTTACTTTGATGGTCCATTTCAAAGGTATGAAGTGGTCAAAAAAATCTGATTCAATTGTTGCATAGTATGTCTTCTTTTTGGTTTAATTGGAAGAATAACTAGTTCTTTGAATAGCAATAATTGTGACTACACATAGCTATTATGTTTCATCTTCTTGTTCTTTTTTTTTTAGGTTTATTGGTTTAAATTCTAAAAATATTTGGAGGATGATATTTTTGCGGTATTAATCTTTATGATTTGTTATATTACAATGGGTTATGGGATATTGGTGTTTACGTCCATGAACTATATTTGTCCCATACTTTGTCAAAAGTAAAGTCGTTCGTGTTCGGTGTTCACGTATTGGTAAAAGAATGAATGGACTTTTGGCAAATACAAAAGTTAAGCCTATATTGTCAATCTTGATGGAAGATAGGTTAAAATATTTTGTTTTCAAGGATTATGTCTATTATTGTCGTTATGCAAATAGTGATTGAAGATAGAATGAATCCTTGTGTATTACGCAGTATAAATCATCCCTGATCCATATTTTATATATTATTGTGAGGCTCCGTAATGTATCTTATGTTGAGCATCATACAACCAAGTTGATTTTCTTAGCTTAGTTGTTGTTCCGTGAGATATGTTATGTCGAGCATATTGAACTAAATTAATCATCTTTTTTGGTTATTTAGTAATTGCTCCGTAAGTATTCTTATGTCGAGCAAATGACAATTAAATTGATTACTTTTGTAATTATTTTGGTTGTGTATTCCAATTAGATTAATTATGGGTTCTCTTGTAATTAATCTAGTTGAGTACTTTCGTGACTCCATAAGGTTTTCTTGTGTTGAGTATATGAACGGTTAAGCTAATCATTTTCTTATGGTTAACTTAGTCGTAGCTCCATAAGTTATCTTATGTTGAGCACAATCAATTGAATTGATCACATTTTGTGTTTAATTTGATTATGTATTCCGATTAAATAAATCATGGGTTTACTTGTGATTAATTTGATTGAGTTTTTGGATATAGAAAATCATTTTCATGGTTTTTTGGTGTCCAATAAATTCCTCTTTTCTTTTGAAATTAAGGTCGCTGTTGTTGTTCTTTCGGGAATGACATCAAATGGGGGAGAGTTCTTTTGAACTTGTGCTTAATGGTCATATCTTGAGGGATGTGCGGCTGTGGAATTTTAGAGGGGTTATCTTGTATCTTTAAACTCCTTGATGAATGTATTTAGCTTCGGCTTTATGATTGCATCTAAATTAGTTGGTATGTATTTTTTCTTTTAGTCATAAAATGTCTCTTTCGGAAATTTCATTATGATCCCGTTCTTGTACCTTTGCCAATTTTATTGACAAAAAGGGGGAGAATTAATATGTAGTTCACACTACAAATATATATGGTTTTCGGATCATTGTGTAAGGGGGAGTGGTTTCCATGTGAGATGGAGTATTGACTAAGAGGGAGTGATACATATCACCATAATATTATTGTTGAAGTTGTGATACAATTGAACTCTGACACTGTGCAATAATACTATGACACTGTATAACAATGATCGAGAACTATGTTTTCTCATTGTTATAGCTACGAATCTTCAACAGCGGTGATGCTAAACTTTCAACCTTTGGGATCATTGGAGTACTTGGAAGTGACGAAGATTTCGAGGAATGTTGAAGATTAGACATGTGGAATAGGAGCTACTAAAGTTTCTTTATCTTTTTTGTATTCCATATGTATTGATAGTTTTGTCACTAAAATTGACAAAGGGGGAGATTGTTAGAGCATTTCTCGGTCGAACTCGCATGTGTTGCTATCTCAAGCATGTTTGTCAATGTTAGTGATCAAAACTATAAGTCTTGATTTTTAGTATATTATAGCTAAGTCTCGGACTACGATAGAAAGTGTAGTTGATCTCAAGGACTTCATGGCGATTCATTATACAAGTAGAAGAACTACTCAAGGAACCGGTAGAACTTCTCGACAAAAAGGTATGTGAAGACTTGAACTTATCTGTCACTCAAAAGTCTATCTACTCTATCTCCTACTCTTTGAGACAAGAAGTCGTATGCTATATATATAGACTTGGATTAGACACATTTGGTATTTCGAGCCGAGTATACCTCGCCTATCTATATCTCGAAATATGTGTTGGTAAGCTTTTCGCTTCGATCAAGTTTATGTTTACCATGTGACGAAAGTCATGATATGTTTCAATAATCTTGAAAATTACTTTGACGAGAAATGGTGCAACAACTATATAACTTCCTCTAAGAATGTTTCAATGATTGAAATGAGAGTTTAGATTACATAACCAATGGTGGACATAAGCATTGTTGTGGAAACACATTTATGTATAAGTCCTATTCCTTGAACCAAAGTTTGCGAACATTGTTGATCAAGAGAATCGGAAGAATGGCGAGAGCCAAGTCCGCGAACCCAGTCCGAAGTTCTCAAACCCAAGAATTTCTGCTGGAGTTGACAAACTACTTGCATGAAGCTAATTCCACAAACTCAGTCCGTGAACCCAGTCCGTGAACCGGCGAAGTTCTCATTCCCGAGAATTTTTGCTGGAGTTTGTAAACTCTCCCCGGTAACTTAAGTCCGCGAACCTAGTCTGTGAACTTGAGAAGGTTATATGTCTGAAGATGATTTCTGAACTTAAACTTAAAAAGACTAAGGAATGCAGTTTGCAAACCGTGGCTATAAAATTTCATGAACCAATTCAAGTGAATCAAATCATCTTTGCTACAATTGTGTCTTGTTTAGTGCATAAGATTTCCTTGCAATTGAACAACTCTCTAACTAGTTCATTTGAAGTCATTTGAACTAGTTATGGTGAAGAAGAACATGGTTGATATGAAATGCTCATATGGCTAACCTTTTGGTTAACTGTTGTTGAACCAACAAGTGCATACGTTTGGGTACGGTTAACAAACCTAGAAGCGTGCATTGTCAAGTGTGTATAACAAGATAAGTTTTCGATCTAACGGTTGAGAAATATTAACTTGAATCTAAATTAGGTTTTCATCTAACGGTGATTTTTTTTTTAATATTGAATGCTTTGTTACTAAGATAACATTGATTTCAAACCCTGATTTGAAAAACTATATAAAGGAGACATCTAGTATTGTGCAAAACTAATCCCCACACCTCACGTGTGATACTAGTTTGCATACTAGAGTCGATTCTCCATTAACCCTTGGTTTTCTTCTTCTAAAACCAGGTTAACGACTTAAAGACTTCATTGGGATTGTGAAGCCAGACAGATACTACTTTTGTTAGAGCATTGCTCGATCGAACTCGCATGCATTACTATCTCAAGCATGTTTGTCAATGTTATTGATCAGAACTATAAGTCTTGATTTCTAGTCTATTATATCTAAGTCTCAGACTAGATAGAAAGTGTAGTTGACCTCCAGGACTTCATGGCGATTCATCATACAAGAAGAAGAACTACTCAAGGAACCGGTGGAACTTCTCTACAAAAAGGTATGTGAAGACTTGAACTTATCTGTCACTCAAAAGTCTATATACTTTATCTCCTACTTCTTGAGACAAAAAGTCGTATGCTATATATAGACTTAGATTATACACATTTGGTATTTCGAGCCGAGTATACCTCGCTTATCTATTTTTCGAAATATGTGTTGGTAAGCGTTTCGCTTCGACCATGTTTATCTTTACCTAGTGACGTAAGTCATGATATGTTTCAATCACTTTGAAAATTGCTTTGAAGAGAAATGGTGTAACAACTATATAACATCCTCTAAGAATGTTTCAATGGTTGGAATGAGAGTTTAGATTACATAACCAATGATGGACATAAGTATTTTTGTGAAAATACATATATGCATAAGTCCTATCCCTTGAACCAAAGTTTGCGAACTTTGTTGATCAAGAGAAACCGGAAGAATGGCTTGTTGCCAAGTCCGCGAACTCAGTCCGCGAATTTTCGAACTTCTCATCCCGAGAAATTCTGCAGGAGTTGACAAACTTGTTGCGTGAGTACCAATCCGCGAAACGGCGGAAAGTCTTTGCCGATATTTTCTGCTGGAGTTTGTAAACTCTGCCCGGTTGCTTAAGTACGTGAACCTAGTGTGCGAACTTAAGAAGGTTATATATCTGAAGATGATTTCTGAACTTAAACTTATAAAGACTAAGGAATGCAATTTGCAAACCGTGGCTATAAAGTTCATGAACCGATTTGAGTGAATCAAATCATCTTTACTTCAATTTTTTCTTGTGTAGTACATAAGATTTCTTTGCAATTGAACAACTCTCTAACTAGTTCATTTGAGTCATTTGAACTAGTTATGGTGAAGAAGAATATGGTTGGTATGAAATGCTCATATGGATAACCATTTGGTTAACTATTGTTGAACCAACAATGTACACGTTTGGGTACGGTTAACAAACCTAGAAGCGTGCAGTTCATTTGTGTATAACACGCTAAGTTTTCGATCTAACAGTTGAGAAATATTAGCTTAGATCTAAATCAGGTTTTCATCTAACGGTGGATATTGTTTGCTTTGTGACCAAGGCGAAACCCTGATTTGAAAGACTATATAAGGGGACATCTAGCAATTCTGCAAAACTAATCCCCACACCTCACGTGTGATACTAGTTTGCATTCCAGAGTCCTTTCTCCTTTAACCTTTGGTTTTATTCTTCTAAAACTAGGTTAACGACTTAAAGACTTCATTGGGATTGTGAAGCCAGACCGATACTACTTTTATCGTAGTTGTGTGATCTGATCTTGCATATTCTACCGTACGAGTACAATCGGATTGATTGGCTTGAGATTAATATCTCTGATAGGCAAGATATAAAAAGTAGTCACAAACATCTTCGTCTCATTGTTTGTGATTTTGCAACATCTTGTTTCGCTACCATACGATTAAGATTGTTGTGAGGTGATTGATTTATCTTGGCTGTCCTTCGGGAATATAAGACCGGATTATCAATTGGTTCCTATTCACCTTGATTATTATCAAAAGACAGAACAAAAACTTTAGGGTTTTTCTGTGGGAGACAGATTGATCCTTTGATAGAGTTGTCTATGTGACACAGATTTGTTTATTGTTAAAACCTGCGATTTTGGGTCGTAGAAACTCTTAGTTGTGGGTGAGATCAACTAAGGGAATCAAGTGCACGGTATCTTGCTGGGATCAAAGGCGTAGGGATTACAACTGTACCTTGGATTAGTGGGAGACTGATTGGGGTTCAACTACAGTCCAGTCCGAAGTTAGCTTGGAGTAGGCTGGTGTCAGTAGCGGCTTAATACAGTGTGTGTTCAATCTGAACTAGGTCCCGGGGTTTTTCTGCATTTGCGGTTTCCTCGTTAACAAAATTTCTGGTATCTGTGTTATTTCAGTTTCCGCGTGATATTGTTTTATATTTATAATTGAAATAATACAGGTTATGTGTTAGATCATCAATTATAGTAATCCAACCTTTGGTTGTTGATTGTCATTGATTGATCCTTGGATATTGGTCTTTGGTACCATCCAAGTTATTCTTTGTGTTTGATTAAAGACTCCCTGATTTCTATTAGCTCGAGTAAATCAAAACAAGAGAGAGATATTAACTCCTTGAGATACTTTTATCTAGATTGAGTCTGACTGTCTAGCTGATTCTCTAGAAAGTATTTTGGAGTTAGTCCATATAGATTGCTAAGCGAAATATTGGGTGGTGTTGTTAGACCCACGCTTTTTCAATTGGTATCAGAGCATGCAAACATGTTCAAGACCTTACAAGTCTGTGTTTGTAGCGATCTGACTTTACGGACAAGAGTACTATCTCTGATAAACGCGTCACCAGAAATAAATGTTCTATATCGTCTAACTCTATTAAAAAGAAAGGTTCCTCAATCTCGAATATAAATGAATCTTCTATACTGACGAGACAGACAAACACTGACATGTGTGATCCCGATTACCCTTCAAAAGAGAGCTTCTCTATTAATGAACGAGATTCAGCTGAAGAGAGTAAATTGATTCTAAATCTTGTTAGAATCCAAGCTGATAGATTCAAGCGGTTGAAGCACCATGTCAATGTTCTACTTGGTGTAATAAGAGATTGCAAACCCAAAGGTAATTCTGAAGCTCATTCTTCGTGTACGTCTCTTGAAGCTAGCCTCAGAAGAGATGCCTTGGAAATTGACCATCGCTTGAGTAAGCTCTCTATTCAAGGATGCTCAAAGCAATCTAATATGTCAAGTACTTCTGACACAACTAAAGATGATTCATGCTCAGAAGTAAAAACGAAATCCCCTTCTAGTAAAACGGATGTGCCTGAAGTCACCAACACTCAAGGATCAAATGGAGGGAAGAAATCTTCTAACGGTGATATTAAGACTGTACTATCTAATCATTCTAATGACCAGAAAGTATTTCTTGTCTGCGAGACAAAGAGTTCTGTTAAACAAAAAAGAACCTCTAGGTTGAAGAAAAATACCTTGTTTCAACTTCAACACACCTTAGATTTAATTCTTAAAGGTGTAACTGACATTCGTATGACTAAACCAATTGGTTTTCGTACCTACCCTGTGTATGTTATCAGGAAAGTCAGTTCAATGAGTTCCTCGAACACACAAGTACAAAATAGACGTCTTAATAAACATCGTCTAAAGGAAGATTGTGTCATGGTCTCTGGAAATAACGCTACTCCTGTTGAGAAAGGAAGTTCAGAAGAAAGAAGAAAAATTGATGAAATGAGAGATAATCTGAAAAAGATAATAGAAGGGTATAAAGAATTCTTCAACAGGTTGTCCTCCTCCTCAAACCAAAATTCTTCTGGTAAGAACTCAAACTATGTCTCGTATTTTGATGACAGTAAGTTTTATGATAATTTCTCACATAATGAGGAGTCCCTCTCTAGATTCATGAGGAAAAAGAGACTTGACCATAAACACAAATCTCTTGATGAGCTTGTGGCTCATACTTGTGCTAATTAATCACAAGGGTTGAAGAGCTTACTCATAAAAACCCTGTTTAGTAAGATGTGTTAATATTCAGGTATACTTTTAGCACTTGCGTCTATTAAGTTGAGCTATCTTCTTATCGTCCATAGCTAATCTTTTTGATTACAGATTCACTGTGCTTAAAGTATTGTCTATGTCTAAAGTGTGATTTTCTTTAGGAAGTCTTCGTCTGAATCTTGTTTCTTGCTTCAACTATGCTCGAAATTGTTTTCCTGTGTTATGGGATTTTTCGAGTCTTTTGTTGCAAAAGTCCCTTTTAGGCTTTATTTTGGGGGGGCAACTTGTACTCGAACGGATATCCGTGTTCTGGGATGAGTCAACTGTTTAAGAAAACCCTAGAATCCCTTCCCTAAGAGACCCTTAAATATCAACCTATTGAGTTACAAAAGTCACGTACGCATACTCTAGGTTGGCTTCTGGGTTGTCAAGAATGTCTTCTTCTTCATCTTGCTATGGTGGTTTTGCAAGAGGATTCCTTGACAAGGGTTGTGTTGTTGAGTCCAAGAAAAAAAGAACCCTTGTAGATGAAGATCATCCTAATGCTTCATGTTATTTTGCTTATGTTCATGAGGATGCTGAAAAGGATGATATGATTTCTGCTGAAGTTGTTCATGACTTTCTTAAGTACTTTGGGGAAGAAAACAAGAGCTCATTGTGACTCTGAAAAATCTTGATGCATTGAAAACTGAGTTGGAAAAGGTTATTGTTGACCTTGGTCTCATAAAGTCTTACATCAATGATCTTCGCAAAGAGAATCACCTCTCCGATGTTGCAATGAATGATGTTGATCACAAGCTCAAAGACCCTTTGTCTCATGAGGATTCTGAACCGTCCATATGATCTTAGTTCGTGTTCAGAATAGAACTGGAGTCTGTTTTTCGTTAGCTTGTTTTTATTTGTTGCCTAGTATGTCTTGTTTTTGATTTAGTTGGAAGAATAACTAGTGTTTGGAATAGCAATGATTGTGACTACACATAGCTATTATTTTTCATCTTCTTGATCTTTTTAGGTTTATTTGGTTTAAATTCTAAAAATATTTGGAGGATGATGGTTTGCAGTATTTAATCTTTATGATTTGTTATATTGCAATTTATTATGGGATATTGGTGTTTACGTCCGTGAATTATGTTGTCCCATATTTTATCAAAAGTAAAGTCGTTCATGATTGGTATTCATGTATTGATTTGAGAATGAATAAACTTTTGACATATACAAAGTTAAGCCTATATTTTCAATTCTTTGATGGAAGATCGGTTAAAATCTTTTGTATTCAAGGATTATGTCTATTAAATATCGTTATGCAAATAGTGATGGAAGATAGAATGAATCCCTGTGTATTCCAGAGTATTGATCTTATGTTGAGCACGATACAACCAAGTTGATTAATTTTTTATTATCTTTGTTGGTTGTTCCATAAGGTACTTTATGTTGAGCATGAACTAAATTAATCATCTTGTTTGGTTATTTAGTTATTGCTCCATAAGTCTTTTTATGAGCAAAACAAATCACAATTAAATTGATTACTTTTGTAGTTAGTTTGGTTGTGTATTCCAATTAGATTAATTATGGGTTCTCTTGTAGTTAATCTAGTTGAGTATTTTCATACTCCGTAAGATTCCTCTTATGTTGAGTATATGAACGACTATCCTATTCATTTTCTAATGGTTATGTTAGTCGTATGCTCCGTAAGTTCTCTTATGTCGAGCATAATCAATTAAGTTGATCACTTTTGTGTTTAATTTGATTGCGTATTCCGATTAAATTAATCATGGGTTTACTTGTGATTAATTTGATTGAGTTTTTGGATATAGAAAATCATTCTCGTGGTTTTTGGTGTCCAATAAAAATCCTTCTTTTCTTTTGAAATTAAGGTCGCTCTTGTTGTTCCCTTGGGAATGGAATCAAATGGGGGAGAGTTCTTTTGAACTTGTGCTTAATGGTCATATCTTGAGGGGTGTGCGGTTGTGGAATTTTAAAGGGGTTATCTTGTATCTTTAAACTCCTTGATGTATACTATTACCTTCGGCTATATGATTGCATCTAAATTAGATGGTATGTATTTTTTTCTTTTAGTCATGAAATGTCTCTTACGGAAATTTCATTATGATCTCGTTCTTGTACCTTTGCCATTTTTTTGGACAAAAAGGGGGAGAATTAATATGTAGTTCACACTACAAATACATATGATCTTCGGATCATTGTGTAAGGGGGAGTGGTTTCCATGTGAGATGGAGTATTGACTAAGGGGGGGTGATACATATCACCATAGTATTATTTTTGAAGTTGTGATACAATTGAACTCTGACACTGTGCAATAATACTATGACACTGTATAACAATGATCGAGAACTATGTTTTCTCATTGTTATAGCTACGAATCTTCAACAGCGGTGATGTTAAACTTACAACCTTTGGGATCATTGGAGTACTTGGAAGTGACGAAGATTTCGAGGAATGTTGAAGATTAGACATGTGGAATAGGAGCTACTAAAGTTTCTTTATCTTTTTTCTATTCCATATGTATTGATAGTTTTGCCACTAAAATTGACAAAGGGGGAGATTGTTAGAGCATTGATCGGTCCAACCCGCATGTGTTGCTATCTCAAGCATGTTTGTCAATGTTAGTGATCAAAACTATAAGTCTTGATTTCTAGTCTACTATAGTTAAGTCTCAGACTAGGATAGAAAGTGTAGTTGAGCTCAAGGACTTCATGGAGATTCATCATACAAGAAGAAGAACTACTCAAGGAACCGGTGGAACTTCTCGACAAAAAGGTATGTGAAGACTTGAACTTATCTGTCACTCAAAATTCTGTTTACTCTATCTCCTACTTCTTGAGACAAAAAGTCGTATGTTATATATAGACTTAGATTATACACATTTGGTTTTTTGAGCCGAGTATACCTCGCCTATCTATATCTCGAAATATGTGTTGGTAAGCGTTTCGCTTCGACCATGTTTATCTTTACCTAGTGACGTAAGTCATTGTTGATGGTGGATTTTAGCTCAGGGCTAAAATTGTAAAACCAAAAATAATGTGCTGACATCCTGCAAAGGGTAAAGCCATTGGATAAGCGATGAGCGCAGAAAACCTCTTGCTTTATTTATTTGAAGCAATTCAATAAATATACAAAATTCACCCAGAATGGTGCATATATCAACAATCCCAGACATTCCGTGTATTTGTAGCATTATTAATTAATGCATGAGTTGCCTTGTATTTCCTGTGCTGTTCTCAGCAGAACTCTCGTTATTGGTGCGGCATGACGACTGAGTGTTTACTCTCAGCAGAGTAACACGAATCTCCAAGTGTCAAAGGTATGCACGAAATAACCGCGGGCCATACCATTCTCAAACCAAGAGGACCCTGTGTCGGTGCGCTTATATTATCCCGATCGAGCATGTTTAATTCCCTAAGGGAAATCTAGACTGTCCATGTCAGTCTCAGAAACGATCGCGGACACGCAATTTGGCCGCATAATTTAACTAACCTAGACAAACCCTAATAGGAGCAGGCAATCACCGTGATGTTCACCGGCGGGCCCGCCTATTCCCTAGACGGCCGAACACCACATTATACCCCTAACGCCTGTCAAACATCGTCCCCAAAGAGGGATGGCCGCGTTGCTTTGGGAAGGCTCAAACGAGCAAGACCACTCGAAGCAGTCTTAAAATCATCATGATCGTCCAACTTCACCAGCCTGGTTGGACGGATTAGATCATCCCATGATTGGTCAGTGAAGCGCTAATGCACACATTAGCGGGCCCACTCCTCACCCACCTGATCGGTTTTCTCACGACCTAGCCCTAGAGCAACGAAAGCTTGCTCGAAGTATGGCTGACGTGATACTTAAAGGGTCACGGAAATCCCACTAGCGTCTTAAATCGATCACAACCATCCAACTTCGCCAGCATGTTTGGATGGATTAGATCACGCCTAGGACCATCGGGCAGGAACACATAAGTTTACCGTCGGCCCAACATGGGCCCCGCATGGTCGGTCTCCCCAAAGGAGGAGCATAGCCTGCCAAACCGTTTGGCCAAAGTTGCGCACGCGTGACTGATCCAAAACCCTAATTAGGGTTTGTGGCATTACATATATGTCGAAGTTTGATCATGACCATCCATCTTCACCAGCTCGGATGGAGGGTATAGATATAGACTAAGGAGGTCCAGAGAGCATCAACATGATCACTGTGGGCCCACCTGCGCATGTAACAGGTCGGCCAAGGTGGAACATGGTCAGGCGCCTCGAAACGCGCGCCCAAAGATGGCATGCATTGGCCCCTTAAAATCATTTGCGGTAAAGGATTTCTGTCGCAAATCGATCACGACCAATCGTCTTTGCCAGACAAATTGAGTGGCCTAGATCGCACCTCAGCGAGACAGAGTGGCATGGACTTGTAAACTGGCGATCCGTCTACATGCATGCCCGGTCGGTCCCACCAAAAACTTTGTCCATGCTTGATTTAGGTCAAGCTAAAGAGTGATGCTTGCGCACCTCTTTAAAACCCTAAAATCCATCAATGGTCGCAAACATGTGCCGCATATCATCTCGTCCATCCAACTTTGCCAGCTTGGTCGGACAGCCTAGGCTAAGGGTTAAACGGCCAATGAGGCACCTTGGTGATCACTGTCCGTCACTATACCACAAGGAGTGATCGGCCAAGGGATGTCCCTCCCATGCGGACTTCAAACAATCCCTTGAAGATATTTGAACATGTTGCTATTTTAAGACGCTTAATCCGCGACTTACTCTATTAAGATTTAAAACAGCGATGCTTCATACATATTAATCATATTCGATACATTACATGCATAGAATATACAAGATATTTTATGAATATCAATTTCTTAAATAACTTAGTTATTTAACCTTATAGCATCACGTGTTATTTCATGCGGGTCCCACAACTCGACCCACTTACTCGAGACATGAAATATGTCACAAACTGGGGGATACTTACTGGGGTATTGGTCTGGCGGTTTACAACGTGCGGCGTGCAACGCGCCCATATATAAGAACGTGTCAGGAGGCATGGACGGTTAAGATGATGAGGGAAGTAGGCTAAGACATAATCGTGTAATCACCTACACGACCCCACTACTCCATCACTCAACTTCCTCAACTTCTTACGAGATGAGGGTTTGCGCTCAATGACTTGTATAAATAGGTCCTTCGCCTATTTCCAAACAACACGAGAAAACACAGAAAAACCAAGTGTTGTCATCCGTATCCAGAAAACATCCAGAGCTGATTTCTTACACTATTGCAAGCCAGTTCATCATTATGATACAAGTCATAGTCAACCAACACCTTCACAATATCAACACCTTCTTCGCTTCCCTCCCTGAGATCAACCCCATTTCCTTCACTTTGTGACCGAAGCAAGTCTGGAACGACCATTTCTTGGTTTAGGCTAGAATTGTATAGATTGATCTCT